>NW_026988781.1:0-221912 GCF_030222135.1 Aotus nancymaae
CTAGAAGTTGAGTGCACACATTGACAACTGTTCTGTTAGATAGCTGCGTTTTGGATTTAGAAGCAGATATTTCCCTGTGCTTACTGCTGTTTCTTCCATATGCCGGTAATTGGCTGAAAACGACTGTTTTGGGACTCTGCAGAGAATGTGTTTGCAGACTGCTGAATCCACACACGGGTTTAACTCTGGAAGTTGAGTGCACACATTGACAAACGTTCTGTTAGATAGCTGCGTTTTGGATTTAGAAGCAGATATTTCCCTGTGCTTACTGCTGTTTCTTCCATATGACGGTAATGGGCTGAAAACGCCTGTTTTGGGACTCTGCAGAGAAAGTGTTTGCAGACTGCTGAATCCACACACGGGTTTAACTCTGGAAGTTGAGTGCACACATTGACAACCGTTCTGTTAGATAGCTGCGTTTTGGATTTAGAAGCAGGTATTTCCCTGTGCTTACTGCTGTTTCTTCCATATGACGGTAATGGGCTGAAAACGCCTGTTTTGGGGCTCTGCAGAGAAAGTGTTTGCAGACTGCTGAATCCACACACGGGTTTAACTCTGGAAGTTGAGTGCACACGTTGACAACTGTTCTGTTAGATAGCTGCGTTTTGGATTTAGAAGCAGATATTTCCCTGTGCTTACTGCTGTTTCTTCCATATGCCGGAAATGGGCTGAAAACGCCTGTTTTGGGACTCTGCAGAGAAAATGTTTGCAGACTGCTGAATCCACACACGGGTTTAACTCTGGAAGTTGAGTGCACACATTGACAACCGTTCTGTTAGATAGCTGCGTTTTGGATTTAGAAGCAGATATTTCCCTGTGCTTACTGCTCTTTCTTCCATATGCCGGTAACGGGCTGAAAATGCCTTTTTTGGGACTCTGCAGAGAAAGTGTTTGCAGACTGCTGAATCCACACACGGGTTTACCTCTGGAAGTTGAGTGCACACATTGACAACCGTTCTGTTAGATAGCTGCGTTTTGGATTTAGAAGCAGATATTTCCCTGTGCTTACTGCTGTTTCTTCCATATGCCGGTAATGGGCTTAAAACGCCTGTTTTGGGACTCTGCAGAGAAGGTGTTTGCATACTGCTGAATCCACACACGGGTTTAACTCTGGAGGTTGAGTGCACACATTGACAACCGTTCTGTTAGGTAGCTGCGTTTTGGATTTAGAAGCAGATATTTCCCTGTGCTTACTGCTGTTTCTTCCATATGCCGGTAATGGGCTGAAAACGCCTGTTTCGCGACTTTGCAGAGAAAGTGTTTGCAGACTGCTGAATCCACACACGGCTTTAACTCTGGAAGTTGAGTGCACACATTGACAACCGTTCTGTTAGATAGCTGCGTTTTGGATTTAGAAGCAGATATTTCCCTGTGCTTACTGCTGTTTCTTCCGTATGCCGGTAATGGGCTGAAAACGCCTGTTTTGGGACTCTGCAGAGAAAGAGTTTGCGGACTGCTGAATCCACACACGGGTTTAACTCTGGAAGTTGAGTGCACACATTGACAACCGTTCTGTTAGATAGCTGCGTTTTGGATTTAGAAGCAGATATTTCCCTGTCCTTACTGCTGTTTCTTCCATATGCCGGTAATGGGCTGAAAACGCCTGTTTTGGGACTCTGCAGATAAAGTGTTTGCAGACTGCTGAATCCACACAGAGGTTTATCTCTGGAAGTTGAGTGCACACATTGACAACCGTTCTGATAGATAGCTGCGTTTTGGATTTGGAAGCAGATATTTCCCTATGCTTACTGCTGTTTCTTCCATATGCCGGTAATGGGCTGAAAACGCCTGTTTTGGGACTCCACAGAGAACGTGTTTGCAGACTGCTGAATCCACACACGGGTTTAACTCTGGAAGTTGAGTGCACACATTGACAACCGTTTTGTTAGGTAGCTTCGTTTTGGATTTAGAAGCAGATATTTCCCTGTGCTTACTGCTGTTTCTTCCATATGCCGGAAATGGGCTGAAAACGCCTGTATTGGGACTCTGCAGAGAAAGTGTTTGCAGACTGCTGAATCCACACACGGGTTTACCTCTGGAAGTTGAGTGCACACATTGACAACCGTTCTGTTAGATAGCTGCGTTTTGGATTTAGAAGCAGATATTTCCCTGTGCTTACTGCTGTTTCTTCCATATGCCGGTAATGGGCTGAAAACGCCTGTTTTGGGACTCTGCAGAGAAAGTGTTTGCAGACTGCTGAATCCACACACGGGTTTAACTCTGGAAGTTGAGTGCACACATTGACAACGGGTCTGTTAGATAGCTGCGTTTTGGATTTAGAAGCAGATATTTCCCTGTGCTTACTGCTGTTTCTTCCATATGCCGGTAATGGGCTGAAAACGCCTGTTTTGGGACTCTGCACAGAAAGAGTTTGCAGACTGCTGAATCCACACACGGGTTTAACTCTGGAAGTTGAGTGCACACATTGACAACCGTTCTGTTAGATAGCTGCGTTTTGGATTTAGAAGCAGATATTTCCCTGTGCATACTGCTGTTTCTTCCATATGCCGGTAATGGGCTGAAAACGCCTGTTTTGGGACTCTGCAGAGAAAGTGTTTGCAGACTGCTGAATCCACACACGGGTTTAACTCTAGAAGTTGAGTGCACACATTGACAGCTGTTCTGTTAGATAGCTGCGTTTTGGATTTAGAAGCAGATATTTCCCTGTGCTTACTGCTGTTTCTTCCATATGCCGGTAATTGGCTGAAAACGACTGTTTTGGGACTCTGCAGAGAATGTGTTTGCAGACTGCTGAATCCACACACGGGTTTAACTCTGGAAGTTGAGTGCACACATTGACAAACGTTCTGTTAGATAGCTGCGTTTTGGATTTAGAAGCAGATATTTCCCTGTGCTTACTGCTGTTTCTTCCATATGACGGTAATGGGCTGAAAACGCCTGTTTTGGGACTCTGCAGAGAAAGTGTTTGCAGACTGCTGAATCCACACACGGGTTTAACTCTGGAAGTTGAGTGCACACATTGACAACCGTTCTGTTAGATAGCTGCGTTTTGGATTTAGAAGCAGGTATTTCCCTGTGCTTACTGCTGTTTCTTCCATATGACGGTAATGGGCTGAAAACGCCTGTTTTGGGGCTCTGCAGAGAAAGTGTTTGCAGACTGCTGAATCCACACACGGGTTTAACTCTGGAAGTTGAGTGCACACATTGACAACTGGTCTGTTAGATAGCTGCGTTTTGGATTTAGAAGCAGATATTTCCCTGTGCTTACTGCTGTTTCTTCCATATGCCGGAAATGGGCTGAAAACGCCTGTTTTGGGACTCTGCAGAGAAAATGTTTGCAGACTGCTGAATCCACACACGGGTTTAACTCTGGAAGTTGAGTGCACACATTGACAACCGTTCTGTTAGATAGCTGCGTTTTGGATTTAGAAGCAGATATTTCCCTGTGCTTACTGCTCTTTCTTCCATATGCCGGTAACGGGCTGAAAATGCCTTTTTTGGGACTCTGCAGAGAAAGTGTTTGCAGACTGCTGAATCCACACACGGGTTTAACTCTGGAAGTTGAGTGCACACATTGACAACCGTTCTGTTAGATAGCTGCGTTTTGGATTTAGAAGCAGATATTTCCCTGTGCTTACTGCTGTTTCTTCCATATGCCGGTAATGGGCTTAAAACGCCTGTTTTGGGACTCTGCAGAGAAGGTGTTTGCATACTGCTGAATCCACACACGGGTTTAACTCTGGAGGTTGAGTGCACACATTGACAACCGTTCTGTTAGGTAGCTGCGTTTTGGATTTAGAAGCAGATATTTCCCTGTGCTTACTGCTGTTTTTCCATATGCCGGTAATGGGCTGAAAACGCCTGTTTTGGGACTCTGCAGAGAAAGTGTTTGCAGAATGCTGAATCCACACACGGGTTTAACTCTGGAAGTTGAGTGCACACATTGACAACCATTCTGTTAGATAGCTGCGTTTTGGATTTAGAAGCAGATATTTCCCTGGGCTTACTGCTGTTTCTTCCATATGCCGGTAAAGGGCTGAAAACGCCTGTTTTGGGACTCTGCAGAGAAAGTGTTTGCAGACTGCTGAATCAACACACGGGTTTAACTCTGGAAGTTGAGTGCACACATTGACAACCGTTCTGTTAGATAGCTGCGTTTTGGATTTAGAAGCAGATATTTCCCTGTGCTTACTGCCCTTTCTTCCATATGCCGGTAATGGGCTGAAAACGCCTGTTTTGGGGCTCTGCAGAGAAACTGTTTGCAGACTGCTGAATCCACACACGGGTTTACCTCTGGAAGTTGAGTGCACACATTGACAACCGGCCTGTTAGAAAGCTGCGTTTTGGATTTAGAAGCAGATATTTCCCTGTGCTTACTGCTGTTTCTTCCATATGCCGGTAATGGGCTGAAAACGCCTGTTTTGGGACTCTGCAGAGAAAGTGTTTGCAGACTGCTGAATCCACACACGGGTTTAACTCTGGAAGTTGAGTGCACACATTGACAACCGTTCTGTTAGATAGCTGCGTTTTGGATTTAGAAGCAGATATTTCCCTGTGCTTACTGCTGTTTCTTCCCTATGCCGGTAATGGGCTGAAAACGCCTGTTTTGGGACTCTGCAGAGAAAGAGTTTGCGGACTGGTGAATCCACACACGGGTTTAACTCTGGAAGTTGAGTGGACACATTGACAACCGTTCTGTTAGATAGCTGCGTTTTGGATTTAGAAGCAGATATTTCCCTGTCCTTACTGCTGTTTCTTCCATATGCCGGTAATGGGCTGAAAACGCCTGTTTTGGGACTCTGCAGATAAAGTGTTTGCAGACTGCTGAATCCACACAGAGGTTTAACTCTGGAAGTTGAGTGCACACATTGATAACCGTTCTGTTAGATAGCTGCGTTTTGGATTTGGAAGCAGATATTTCCCTATGCTTACTGCTGTTTCTTCCATATGCCGGTAATGGGCTGAAAACGCCTGTTTTGGGACTCCGCAGAGAAAGTGTTTGCAGACTGCTGAATCCACACACGGGTTTAACTCTGGAAGTTGAGTGCACACATTGACAACCGTTTTGTTAGGTAGCTTCGTTTTGGATTTAGAAGCAGATATTTCCCTGTGCTTACTGCTGTTTCTTCCATATGCCGGAAATGGGCTGAAAACGCCTGTATTGGGACTCTGCAGAGAAAGTGTTTGCAGACTGCTGAATCCACACACGGGTTTACCTCTGGAAGTTGAGTGCACACATTGACAACCGTTCTGTTAGATAGCTGCGTTTTGGATTTAGAAGCAGATATTTCCCTGTGCTTACTGCTGTTTCTTCCATATGCCGGTAATGGGCTGAAAACGCCTGTTTTGGGACTCTGCAGAGAAAGTGTTTGCAGACTGCTGAATCCACACACGGGTTTAACTCTTGAAGTTGAGTGCACACATTGACAACGGGTCTGTTAGATAGCTGCGTTTTGGATTTAGAAGCAGATATTTCCCTGTGCTTACTGCTGTTTCTTCCATATGCCGGTAATGGGCTGAAAACGCCTGTTTTGGGACTCTGCAGAGAAAGAGTTTGCAGACTGCTGAATCCACACACGGCTTTAACTCTGGAAGTTGAGTGCACACATTGACAACCGTTCTGTTAGATAGCTGCGTTTTGGATTTAGAAGCAGATATTTCCCTGTGCTTACTGCTGTTTCTTCCATATGACGGTAATGGGCTGAAAACGCCTGTTTTGGGACTCTGCAGAGAAAGTGTTTGCAGACTGCTGAATCCACACACGGGTTTAACTCTGGAAGTTGAGTGCACACATTGACAACCGTTCTGTTAGATAACTGCGTTTTGGATTTAGAAGCAGGTATTTCCCTGTGCTTACTGCTGTTTCTTCCATATGACGGTAATGGGCTGAAAACGCCTGTTTTGGGGCTCTGCAGAGAAAGTGTTTGCAGACTACTGAATCCACACACGGGTTTAACTCTGGAAGTTGAGTGCACACATTGACAACCGTTGTGTTAGATAGCTGCGTTTTGGATTTAGAATCAGATATTTCCCTGTGCTTACTGCTGTTTCTTCCATATGCCGGTAATGGGCTGAAAACACCTGTTTTGGGACTCTGCAGAGAAAGTGTTTGCAGACTGCTGAATCCACACACCGGTTTAACTCTGGAAGTTGAGTGCACACATTGACAACCGTTCTGTTAGATAGCTGCGTTTTGGATTTGGAAGCAGATATTTCCCTGTGCTTACTGCTGTTTCTTCCATATGCCGGTAATGGGCTGAAAACGCCTGTTTTGGGACTCTGCAGAGAAAGTGTTTGCAGACTGCTGAATCCACACACGGGTTTAACTCTGGAAGTTGAGTGCACACATTGACAACCGTTTTGTTAGGTAGCTTCGTTTTGGATTTAGAAGCAGATATTTCCCTGTGCTTACTGCTGTTTCTTCCATATGCCGGAAATGGGCTGAAAACGCCTGTATTGGGACTCTGCAGAGAAAGTGTTTGCAGACTGCTGAATCCACACACGGGTTTTCCTCTGGAAGTTGAGTGCACACATTGACAACCGTTCTGTTAGATAGCTGCGTTTTGGATTTAGAAGCAGATATTTCCCTGTGCTTACTGCTGTTTCTTCCATATGCCGGTAATGGGCTGAAAACGCCTGTTTTGGGACTCTGCAGAGAAAGTGTTTGCAGACTGCTGAATCCACACACGGGTTTAACTCTGGAAGTTGAGTGCACACATTGACAACGGGTCTGTTAGATAGCTGCGTTTTGGATTTAGAAGCAGAAATTTCCCTGTGCTTACTGCTGTTTCTTCCATATGCCGGTAATGGGCTGAAAACGCCTGTTTTGGGACTCTGCAGAGAATGAGTTTGCAGACTGCTGAATCCACACACGGGTTTAACTCTGGAAGTTGAGTGCACACATTGACAAACATTCTGTTAGATAGCTGCGTTTTGGATTTAGAAGCAGATATTTCCCTGTGCTTACTGCTGTTTCTTCCATATGCCGGTAATGGGCTGAAAACGCCTGTTTTGGGACAAGGCAGAGAAAGTGTTTGCAGACTGCTGAATCCACACACGGCTTTAACTCTGGAAGTTAAGTGCACACATTGACAACCGTTCTGTTAGATAGCTGCGTTTTGGATTTAGAAGCAGATATTTCCCTGTGCTTACTGCTGTTTCTTCCATATGCCGGTAATGGGCTGAAAACGCCTGTTTTGGGACTCTGCAGAGAAAGTGTTTGCAGACTGCTGAATCCACACACGGGTTTATCTCTGGAAGTTGAGTGCACACATTGACAATCGTTCTGTTAGATAGCAGCGTTTTGGATTTAGAAGCAGATATTTCCCTGTGCTTACTGCCCTTTCTTCCATATGCCGGTAATGGTCTGAAAACGCCTGTTTTGGGACTCTGCAGAGAAAGTGTTTGCAGACTGCTGAATCCACACACGGGTTTACCTCTGGAAGTTGAGTGCACACATTGACAACCGTTCTGTTAGATAGCTGCGTTTTGGATTTAGAAGCAGATATTTCCCTGTGCTTACTGCTGTTTCTTCCATATGCCGGTAATGGGCTTAAAACGCCTGTTTTGGGACTCTGCAGAGAAGGTGTTTGCATACTGCTGAATCCACACACGGGTTTAACTCTGGAGGTTGAGTGCACACATTGACAACCGTTCTGTTAGGTAGCTGCGTTTTGGATTTAGAAGCAGATATTTCCCTGTGCTTACTGCTGTTTTTCCATATGCCGGTAATGGGCTGAAAACGCCTGTTTTGGGACTCTGCAGAGAAAGTGTTTGCAGAATGCTGAATCCACACACGGGTTTAACTCTGGAAGTTGAGTGCACACATTGACAACCATTCTGTTAGATAGCTGCGTTTTGGATTTAGAAGCAGATATTTCCCTGGGCTTACTGCTGTTTCTTCCATATGCCGGTAAAGGGCTGAAAACGCCTGTTTTGGGACTCTGCAGAGAAAGTGTTTGCAGACTGCTGAATCAACACACGGGTTTAACTCTGGAAGTTGAGTGCACACATTGACAACCGTTCTGTTAGATAGCTGCGTTTTGGATTTAGAAGCAGATATTTCCCTGTGCTTACTGCCCTTTCTTCCATATGCCGGTAATGGGCTGAAAACGCCTGTTTTGGGGCTCTGCAGAGAAACTGTTTGCAGACTGCTGAATCCACACACGGGTTTAACTCTGGAAGTTGAGTGCACACATTGACAACCGGCCTGTTAGAAAGCTGCGTTTTGGATTTAGAAGCAGATATTTCCCTGTGCTTACTGCTGTTTCTTCCATATGCCGGTAATGGGCTGAAAACGCCTGTTTTGGGACTCTGCAGAGAAAGTGTTTGCAGACTGCTGAATCCACACACGGGTTTAACTCTGGAAGTTGAGTGCACACATTGACAACCGTTCTGTTAGATAGCTGCGTTTTGGATTTAGAAGCAGATATTTCCCTGTGCTTACTGCTGTTTCTTCCCTATGCCGGTAATGGGCTGAAAACGCCTGTTTTGGGACTCTGCAGAGAAAGAGTTTGCGGACTGGTGAATCCACACACGGGTTTAACTCTGGAAGTTGAGTGGACACATTGACAACCGTTCTGTTAGATAGCTGCGTTTTGGATTTAGAAGCAGATATTTCCCTGTCCTTACTGCTGTTTCTTCCATATGCCGGTAATGGGCTGAAAACGCCTGTTTTGGGACTCTGCAGATAAAGTGTTTGCAGACTGCTGAATCCACACAGAGGTTTAACTCTGGAAGTTGAGTGCACACATTGATAACCGTTCTGTTAGATAGCTGCGTTTTGGATTTGGAAGCAGATATTTCCCTATGCTTACTGCTGTTTCTTCCATATGCCGGTAATGGGCTGAAAACGCCTGTTTTGGGACTCCGCAGAGAAAGTGTTTGCAGACTGCTGAATCCACACACGGGTTTAACTCTGGAAGTTGAGTGCACACATTGACAACCGTTTTGTTAGGTAGCTTCGTTTTGGATTTAGAAGCAGATATTTCCCTGTGCTTACTGCTGTTTCTTCCATATGCCGGAAATGGGCTGAAAACGCCTGTATTGGGACTCTGCAGAGAAAGTGTTTGCAGACTGCTGAATCCACACACGGGTTTAACTCTGGAAGTTGAGTGCACACATTGACAACGGGTCTGTTAGATAGCTGCGTTTTGGATTTAGAAGCAGATATTTCCCTGTGCTTACTGCTGTTTCTTCCATATGCCGGTAATGGGCTGAAAACGCCTGTTTTGGGACTCTGCACAGAAAGAGTTTGCAGACTGCTGAATCCACACACGGGTTTAACTCTGGAAGTTGAGTGCACACATTGACAACCGTTCTGTTAGATAGCTGCGTTTTGGATTTAGAAGCAGATATTTCCCTGTGCATACTGCTGTTTCTTCCATATGCCGGTAATGGGCTGAAAACGCCTGTTTTGGGACTCTGCAGAGAAAGTGTTTGCAGACTGCTGAATCCACACACGGGTTTAACTCTAGAAGTTGAGTGCACACATTGACAACTGTTCTGTTAGATAGCTGCGTTTTGGATTTAGAAGCAGATATTTCCCTGTGCTTACTGCTGTTTCTTCCATATGCCGGTAATTGGCTGAAAACGACTGTTTTGGGACTCTGCAGAGAATGTGTTTGCAGACTGCTGAATCCACACACGGGTTTAACTCTGGAAGTTGAGTGCACACATTGACAAACGTTCTGTTAGATAGCTGCGTTTTGGATTTAGAAGCAGATATTTCCCTGTGCTTACTGCTGTTTCTTCCATATGACGGTAATGGGCTGAAAACGCCTGTTTTGGGACTCTGCAGAGAAAGTGTTTGCAGACTGCTGAATCCACACACGGGTTTAACTCTGGAAGTTGAGTGCACACATTGACAACCGTTCTGTTAGATAGCTGCGTTTTGGATTTAGAAGCAGGTATTTCCCTGTGCTTACTGCTGTTTCTTCCATATGACGGTAATGGGCTGAAAACGCCTGTTTTGGGGCTCTGCAGAGAAAGTGTTTGCAGACTGCTGAATCCACACACGGGTTTAACTCTGGAAGTTGAGTGCACACATTGACAACTGTTCTGTTAGATAGCTGCGTTTTGGATTTAGAAGCAGATATTTCCCTGTGCTTACTGCTGTTTCTTCCATATGCCGGAAATGGGCTGAAAACGCCTGTTTTGGGACTCTGCAGAGAAAATGTTTGCAGACTGCTGAATCCACACACGGGTTTAACTCTGGAAGTTGAGTGCACACATTGACAACCGTTCTGTTAGATAGCTGCGTTTTGGATTTAGAAGCAGATATTTCCCTGTGCTTACTGCTCTTTCTTCCATATGCCGGTAACGGGCTGAAAATGCCTTTTTTGGGACTCTGCAGAGAAAGTGTTTGCAGACTGCTGAATCCACACACGGGTTTAACTCTGGAAGTTGAGTGCACACATTGACAACCGTTCTGTTAGATAGCTGCGTTTTGGATTTAGAAGCAGATATTTCCCTGTGCTTACTGCTGTTTCTTCCATATGCCGGTAATGGGCTTAAAACGCCTGTTTTGGGACTCTGCAGAGAAGGTGTTTGCATACTGCTGAATCCACACACGGGTTTAACTCTGGAGGTTGAGTGCACACATTGACAACCGTTCTGTTAGGTAGCTGCGTTTTGGATTTAGAAGCAGATATTTCCCTGTGCTTACTGCTGTTTTTCCATATGCCGGTAATGGGCTGAAAACGCCTGTTTTGGGACTCTGCAGAGAAAGTGTTTGCAGAATGCTGAATCCACACACGGGTTTAACTCTGGAAGTTGAGTGCACACATTGACAACCATTCTGTTAGATAGCTGCGTTTTGGATTTAGAAGCAGATATTTCCCTGGGCTTACTGCTGTTTCTTCCATATGCCGGTAAAGGGCTGAAAACGCCTGTTTTGGGACTCTGCAGAGAAAGTGTTTGCAGACTGCTGAATCAACACACGGGTTTAACTCTGGAAGTTGAGTGCACACATTGACAACCGTTCTGTTAGATAGCTGCGTTTTGGATTTAGAAGCAGATATTTCCCTGTGCTTACTGCCCTTTCTTCCATATGCCGGTAATGGGCTGAAAACGCCTGTTTTGGGGCTCTGCAGAGAAACTGTTTGCAGACTGCTGAATCCACACACGGGTTTAACTCTGGAAGTTGAGTGCACACATTGACAACCGGCCTGTTAGAAAGCTGCGTTTTGGATTTAGAAGCAGATATTTCCCTGTGCTTACTGCTGTTTCTTCCATATGCCGGTAATGGGCTGAAAACGCCTGTTTTGGGACTCTGCAGAGAAAGTGTTTGCAGACTGCTGAATCCACACACGGGTTTAACTCTGGAAGTTGAGTGCACACATTGACAACCGTTCTGTTAGATAGCTGCGTTTTGGATTTAGAAGCAGATATTTCCCTGTGCTTACTGCTGTTTCTTCCCTATGCCGGTAATGGGCTGAAAACGCCTGTTTTGGGACTCTGCAGAGAAAGAGTTTGCGGACTGGTGAATCCACACACGGGTTTAACTCTGGAAGTTGAGTGGACACATTGACAACCGTTCTGTTAGATAGCTGCGTTTTGGATTTAGAAGCAGATATTTCCCTGTCCTTACTGCTGTTTCTTCCATATGCCGGTAATGGGCTGAAAACGCCTGTTTTGGGACTCTGCAGATAAAGTGTTTGCAGACTGCTGAATCCACACAGAGGTTTAACTCTGGAAGTTGAGTGCACACATTGATAACCGTTCTGTTAGATAGCTGCGTTTTGGATTTGGAAGCAGATATTTCCCTATGCTTACTGCTGTTTCTTCCATATGCCGGTAATGGGCTGAAAACGCCTGTTTTGGGACTCCGCAGAGAAAGTGTTTGCAGACTGCTGAATCCACACACGGGTTTAACTCTGGAAGTTGAGTGCACACATTGACAACCGTTTTGTTAGGTAGCTTCGTTTTGGATTTAGAAGCAGATATTTCCCTGTGCTTACTGCTGTTTCTTCCATATGCCGGAAATGGGCTGAAAACGCCTGTATTGGGACTCTGCAGAGAAAGTGTTTGCAGACTGCTGAATCCACACACGGGTTTACCTCTGGAAGTTGAGTGCACACATTGACAACCGTTCTGTTAGATAGCTGCGTTTTGGATTTAGAAGCAGATATTTCCCTGTGCTTACTGCTGTTTCTTCCATATGCCGGTAATGGGCTGAAAACGCCTGTTTTGGGACTCTGCAGAGAAAGTGTTTGCAGACTGCTGAATCCACACACGGGTTTAACTCTTGAAGTTGAGTGCACACATTGACAACGGGTCTGTTAGATAGCTGCGTTTTGGATTTAGAAGCAGATATTTCCCTGTGCTTACTGCTGTTTCTTCCATATGCCGGTAATGGGCTGAAAACGCCTGTTTTGGGACTCTGCAGAGAAAGAGTTTGCAGACTGCTGAATCCACACACGGCTTTAACTCTGGAAGTTGAGTGCACACATTGACAACCGTTCTGTTAGATAGCTGCGTTTTGGATTTAGAAGCAGATATTTCCCTGTGCTTACTGCTGTTTCTTCCATATGACGGTAATGGGCTGAAAACGCCTGTTTTGGGACTCTGCAGAGAAAGTGTTTGCAGACTGCTGAATCCACACACGGGTTTAACTCTGGAAGTTGAGTGCACACATTGACAACCGTTCTGTTAGATAACTGCGTTTTGGATTTAGAAGCAGGTATTTCCCTGTGCTTACTGCTGTTTCTTCCATATGACGGTAATGGGCTGAAAACGCCTGTTTTGGGGCTCTGCAGAGAAAGTGTTTGCAGACTACTGAATCCACACACGGGTTTAACTCTGGAAGTTGAGTGCACACATTGACAACCGTTGTGTTAGATAGCTGCGTTTTGGATTTAGAATCAGATATTTCCCTGTGCTTACTGCTGTTTCTTCCATATGCCGGTAATGGGCTGAAAACACCTGTTTTGGGACTCTGCAGAGAAAGTGTTTGCAGACTGCTGAATCCACACACCGGTTTAACTCTGGAAGTTGAGTGCACACATTGACAACCGTTCTGTTAGATAGCTGCGTTTTGGATTTGGAAGCAGATATTTCCCTGTGCTTACTGCTGTTTCTTCCATATGCCGGTAATGGGCTGAAAACGCCTGTTTTGGGACTCTGCAGAGAAAGTGTTTGCAGACTGCTGAATCCACACACGGGTTTAACTCTGGAAGTTGAGTGCACACATTGACAACCGTTTTGTTAGGTAGCTTCGTTTTGGATTTAGAAGCAGATATTTCCCTGTGCTTACTGCTGTTTCTTCCATATGCCGGAAATGGGCTGAAAACGCCTGTATTGGGACTCTGCAGAGAAAGTGTTTGCAGACTGCTGAATCCACACACGGGTTTTCCTCTGGAAGTTGAGTGCACACATTGACAACCGTTCTGTTAGATAGCTGCGTTTTGGATTTAGAAGCAGATATTTCCCTGTGCTTACTGCTGTTTCTTCCATATGCCGGTAATGGGCTGAAAACGCCTGTTTTGGGACTCTGCAGAGAAAGTGTTTGCAGACTGCTGAATCCACACACGGGTTTAACTCTGGAAGTTGAGTGCACACATTGACAACGGGTCTGTTAGATAGCTGCGTTTTGGATTTAGAAGCAGATATTTCCCTGTGCTTACTGCTGTTTCTTCCATATGCCGGTAATGGGCTGAAAACGCCTGTTTTGGGACTCTGCAGAGAATGAGTTTGCAGACTGCTGAATCCACACACGGGTTTAACTCTGGAAGTTGAGTGCACACATTGACAAACATTCTGTTAGATAGCTGCGTTTTGGATTTAGAAGCAGATATTTCCCTGTGCTTACTGCTGTTTCTTCCATATGCCGGTAATGGGCTGAAAACGCCTGTTTTGGGACAAGGCAGAGAAAGTGTTTGCAGACTGCTGAATCCACACACGGCTTTAACTCTGGAAGTTAAGTGCACACATTGACAACCGTTCTGTTAGATAGCTGCGTTTTGGATTTAGAAGCAGATATTTCCCTGTGCTTACTGCTGTTTCTTCCATATGCCGGTAATGGGCTGAAAACGCCTGTTTTGGGACTCTGCAGAGAAAGTGTTTGCAGACTGCTGAATCCACACACGGGTTTATCTCTGGAAGTTGAGTGCACACATTGACAATCGTTCTGTTAGATAGCAGCGTTTTGGATTTAGAAGCAGATATTTCCCTGTGCTTACTGCCCTTTCTTCCATATGCCGGTAATGGTCTGAAAACGCCTGTTTTGGGACTCTGCAGAGAAAGTGTTTGCAGACTGCTGAATCCACACACGGGTTTACCTCTGGAAGTTGAGTGCACACATTGACAACCGTTCTGTTAGATAGCTGCGTTTTGGATTTAGAAGCAGATATTTCCCTGTGCTTACTGCTGTTTCTTCCATATGCCGGTAATGGGCTTAAAACGCCTGTTTTGGGACTCTGCAGAGAAGGTGTTTGCATACTGCTGAATCCACACACGGGTTTAACTCTGGAGGTTGAGTGCACACATTGACAACCGTTCTGTTAGGTAGCTGCGTTTTGGATTTAGAAGCAGATATTTCCCTGTGCTTACTGCTGTTTTTCCATATGCCGGTAATGGGCTGAAAACGCCTGTTTTGGGACACTGCAGAGAAAGTGTTTGCAGAATGCTGAATCCACACACGGGTTTAACTCTGGAAGTTGAGTGCACACATTGACAACCATTCTGTTAGATAGCTGCGTTTTGGATTTAGAAGCAGATATTTCCCTGGGCTTACTGCTGTTTCTTCCATATGCCGGTAAAGGGCTGAAAACGCCTGTTTTGGGACTCTGCAGAGAAAGTGTTTGCAGACTGCTGAATCAACACACGGGTTTAACTCTGGAAGTTGAGTGCACACATTGACAACCGTTCTGTTAGATAGCTGCGTTTTGGATTTAGAAGCAGATATTTCCCTGTGCTTACTGCCCTTTCTTCCATATGCCGGTAATGGGCTGAAAACGCCTGTTTTGGGGCTCTGCAGAGAAACTGTTTGCAGACTGCTGAATCCACACACGGGTTTAACTCTGGAAGTTGAGTGCACACATTGACAACCGGCCTGTTAGAAAGCTGCGTTTTGGATTTAGAAGCAGATATTTCCCTGTGCTTACTGCTGTTTCTTCCATATGCCGGTAATGGGCTGAAAACGCCTGTTTTGGGACTCTGCAGAGAAAGTGTTTGCAGACTGCTGAATCCACACACGGGTTTAACTCTGGAAGTTGAGTGCACACATTGACAACCGTTCTGTTAGATAGCTGCGTTTTGGATTTAGAAGCAGATATTTCCCTGTGCTTACTGCTGTTTCTTCCCTATGCCGGTAATGGGCTGAAAACGCCTGTTTTGGGACTCTGCAGAGAAAGAGTTTGCGGACTGGTGAATCCACACACGGGTTTAACTCTGGAAGTTGAGTGGACACATTGACAACCGTTCTGTTAGATAGCTGCGTTTTGGATTTAGAAGCAGATATTTCCCTGTCCTTACTGCTGTTTCTTCCATATGCCGGTAATGGGCTGAAAACGCCTGTTTTGGGACTCTGCAGATAAAGTGTTTGCAGACTGCTGAATCCACACAGAGGTTTAACTCTGGAAGTTGAGTGCACACATTGATAACCGTTCTGTTAGATAGCTGCGTTTTGGATTTGGAAGCAGATATTTCCCTGTGCTTACTGCTGTTTCTTCCATATGACGGTAATGGGCTGAAAACGCCTGTTTTGGGACTCTGCAGAGAAAGTGTTTGCAGACTGCTGAATCCACACACGGGTTTAACTCTGGAAGTTGAGTGCACACATTGACAACCGTTCTGTTAGATAACTGCGTTTTGGATTTAGAAGCAGGTATTTCCCTGTGCTTACTGCTGTTTCTTCCATATGACGGTAATGGGCTGAAAACGCCTGTTTTGGGGCTCTGCAGAGAAAGTGTTTGCAGACTGCTGAATCCACACACGGGTTTAACTCTGGAAGTTGAGTGCACACATTGACAACCGTTGTGTTAGATAGCTGCGTTTTGGATTTAGAATCAGATATTTCCCTGTGCTTACTGCTGTTTCTTCCATATGCCGGTAATGGGCTGAAAACACCTGTTTTGGGACTCTGCAGAGAAAGTGTTTGCAGACTGCTGAATCCACACACCGGTTTAACTCTGGAAGTTGAGTGCACACATTGACAACCGTTCTGTTAGATAGCTGCGTTTTGGATTTGGAAGCAGATATTTCCCTGTGCTTACTGCTGTTTCTTCCATATGCCAGTAATGGGCTGAAAACGCCTGTTTTGGGACTCTGCAGAGAAAGTGTTTGCAGACTGCTGAATCCACACACGGGTTTAACTCTGGAAGTTGAGTGCACACATTGACAACCGTTTTGTTAGGTAGCTTCGTTTTGGATTTAGAAGCAGATATTTCCCTGTGCTTACTGCTGTTTCTTCCATATGCCGGAAATGGGCTGAAAACGCCTGTTTTGGGACTCTGCAGAGAAAGTGTTTGCAGACTGCTGAATCCACACACGGGTTTTCCTCTGGAAGTTGAGTGCACACATTGACAACCGTTCTGTTAGATAGCTGCGTTTTGGATTTAGAAGCAGATATTTCCCTGTGCTTACTGCTGTTTCTTCCATATGCCGGTAATGGGCTGAAAACGCCTGTTTTGGGACTCTGCAGAGAAAGTGTTTGCAGACTGCTGAATCCACACACGGGTTTAACTCTGGAAGTTGAGTGCACACATTGACAACGGGTCTGTTAGATAGCTGCGTTTTGGATTTAGAAGCAGATATTTCCCTGTGCTTACTGCTGTTTCTTCCATATGCCGGTAATGGGCTGAAAACGCCTGTTTTGGGACTCTGCAGAGAATGAGTTTGCAGACTGCTGAATCCACACACGGGTTTAACTCTGGAAGTTGAGTGCACACATTGACAAACATTCTGTTAGATAGCTGCGTTTTGGATTTAGAAGCAGATATTTCCCTGTGCTTACTGCTGTTTCTTCCATATGCCGGTAATGGGCTGAAAACGCCTGTTTTGGGACAAGGCAGAGAAAGTGTTTGCAGACTGCTGAATCCACACACGGCTTTAACTCTGGAAGTTAAGTGCACACATTGACAACCGTTCTGTTAGATAGCTGCGTTTTGGATTTAGAAGCAGATATTTCCCTGTGCTTACTGCTGTTTCTTCCATATGCCGGTAATGGGCTGAAAACGCCTGTTTTGGGACTCTGCAGAGAAAGTGTTTGCAGACTGCTGAATCCACACACGGGTTTATCTCTGGAAGTTGAGTGCACACATTGACAATCGTTCTGTTAGATAGCAGCGTTTTGGATTTAGAAGCAGATATTTCCCTGTGCTTACTGCCCTTTCTTCCATATGCCGGTAATGGTCTGAAAACGCCTGTTTTGGGACTCTGCAGAGAAAGTGTTTGCAGACTGCTGAATCCACACACGGGTTTACCTCTGGAAGTTGAGTGCACACATTGACAACCGTTCTGTTAGATAGCTGCGTTTTGGATTTAGAAGCAGATATTTCCCTGTGCTTACTGCTGTTTCTTCCATATGCCGGTAATGGGCTTAAAACGCCTGTTTTGGGACTCTGCAGAGAAGGTGTTTGCATACTGCTGAATCCACACACGGGTTTAACTCTGGAGGTTGAGTGCACACATTGACAACCGTTCTGTTAGGTAGCTGCGTTTTGGATTTAGAAGCAGATATTTCCCTGTGCTTACTGCTGTTTTTCCATATGCCGGTAATGGGCTGAAAACGCCTGTTTTGGGACTCTGCAGAGAAAGTGTTTGCAGAATGCTGAATCCACACACGGGTTTAACTCTGGAAGTTGAGTGCACACATTGACAACCATTCTGTTAGATAGCTGCGTTTTGGATTTAGAAGCAGATATTTCCCTGGGCTTACTGCTGTTTCTTCCATATGCCGGTAAAGGGCTGAAAACGCCTGTTTTGGGACTCTGCAGAGAAAGTGTTTGCAGACTGCTGAATCAACACACGGGTTTAACTCTGGAAGTTGAGTGCACACATTGACAACCGTTCTGTTAGATAGCTGCGTTTTGGATTTAGAAGCAGATATTTCCCTGTGCTTACTGCCCTTTCTTCCATATGCCGGTAATGGGCTGAAAACGCCTGTTTTGGGGCTCTGCAGAGAAACTGTTTGCAGACTGCTGAATCCACACACGGGTTTAACTCTGGAAGTTGAGTGCACACATTGACAACCGGCCTGTTAGAAAGCTGCGTTTTGGATTTAGAAGCAGATATTTCCCTGTGCTTACTGCTGTTTCTTCCATATGCCGGTAATGGGCTGAAAACGCCTGTTTTGGGACTCTGCAGAGAAAGTGTTTGCAGACTGCTGAATCCACACACGGGTTTAACTCTGGAAGTTGAGTGCACACATTGACAACCGTTCTGTTAGATAGCTGCGTTTTGGATTTAGAAGCAGATATTTCCCTGTGCTTACTGCTGTTTCTTCCCTATGCCGGTAATGGGCTGAAAACGCCTGTTTTGGGACTCTGCAGAGAAAGAGTTTGCGGACTGGTGAATCCACACACGGGTTTAACTCTGGAAGTTGAGTGGACACATTGACAACCGTTCTGTTAGATAGCTGCGTTTTGGATTTAGAAGCAGATATTTCCCTGTCCTTACTGCTGTTTCTTCCATATGCCGGTAATGGGCTGAAAACGCCTGTTTTGGGACTCTGCAGAGAAAGTGTTTGCAGACTGCTGAATCCACACAGAGGTTTAACTCTGGAAGTTGAGTGCACACATTGATAACCGTTCTGTTAGATAGCTGCGTTTTGGATTTGGAAGCAGATATTTCCCTATGCTTACTGCTGTTTCTTCCATATGCCGGTAATGGGCTGAAAACGCCTGTTTTGGGACTCCGCAGAGAAAGTGTTTGCAGACTGCTGAATCCACACACGGGTTTAACTCTGGAAGTTGAGTGCACACATTGACAACCGTTTTGTTAGGTAGCTTCGTTTTGGATTTAGAAGCAGATATTTCCCTGTGCTTACTGCTGTTTCTTCCATATGCCGGAAATGGGCTGAAAACGCCTGTATTGGGACTCTGCAGAGAAAGTGTTTGCAGACTGCTGAATCCACACACGGGTTTACCTCTGGAAGTTGAGTGCACACATTGACAACCGTTCTGTTAGATAGCTGCGTTTTGGATTTAGAAGCAGATATTTCCCTGTGCTTACTGCTGTTTCTTCCATATGCCGGTAATGGGCTGAAAACGCCTGTTTTGGGACTCTGCAGAGAAAGTGTTTGCAGACTGCTGAATCCACACACGGGTTTAACTCTTGAAGTTGAGTGCACACATTGACAACGGGTCTGTTAGATAGCTGCGTTTTGGATTTAGAAGCAGATATTTCCCTGTGCTTACTGCTGTTTCTTCCATATGCCGGTAATGGGCTGAAAACGCCTGTTTTGGGACTCTGCAGAGAAAGAGTTTGCAGACTGCTGAATCCACACACGGCTTTAACTCTGGAAGTTGAGTGCACACATTGACAACCGTTCTGTTAGATAGCTGCGTTTTGGATTTAGAAGCAGATATTTCCCTGTGCTTACTGCTGTTTCTTCCATATGACGGTAATGGGCTGAAAACGCCTGTTTTGGGACTCTGCAGAGAAAGTGTTTGCAGACTGCTGAATCCACACACGGGTTTAACTCTGGAAGTTGAGTGCACACATTGACAACCGTTCTGTTAGATAACTGCGTTTTGGATTTAGAAGCAGGTATTTCCCTGTGCTTACTGCTGTTTCTTCCATATGACGGTAATGGGCTGAAAACGCCTGTTTTGGGGCTCTGCAGAGAAAGTGTTTGCAGACTGCTGAATCCACACACGGGTTTAACTCTGGAAGTTGAGTGCACACATTGACAACCGTTCTGTTAGATAGCTGCGTTTTGGATTTAGTATCAGATATTTCCCTGTGCTTACTGCTGTTTCTTCCATATGCCGGTAATGGGCTGAAAACACCTGTTTTGGGACTCTGCAGAGAAAGTGTTTGCAGACTGCTGAATCCACACACCGGTTTAACTCTGGAAGTTGAGTGCACACATTGACAACCGTTCTGTTAGATAGCTGCGTTTTGGATTTGGAAGCAGATATTTCCCTGTGCTTACTGCTGTTTCTTCCATATGCCGGTAATGGGCTGAAAACGCCTGTTTTGGGACTCTGCAGAGAAAGTGTTTGCAGACTGCTGAATCCACACACGGGTTTAACTCTGGAAGTTGAGTGCACACATTGACAACCGTTTTGTTAGGTAGCTTCGTTTTGGATTTAGAAGCAGATATTTCCCTGTGCTTACTGCTGTTTCTTCCATATGCCGGAAATGGGCTGAAAACGCCTGTATTGGGACTCTGCAGAGAAAGTGTTTGCAGACTGCTGAATCCACACACGGGTTTTCCTCTGGAAGTTGAGTGCACACATTGACAACCGTTCTGTTAGATAGCTGCGTTTTGGATTTAGAAGCAGATATTTCCCTGTGCTTACTGCTGTTTCTTCCATATGCCGGTAATGGGCTGAAAACGCCTGTTTTGGGACTCTGCAGAGAAAGTGTTTGCAGACTGCTGAATCCACACACGGGTTTAACTCTGGAAGTTGAGTGCACACATTGACAACGGGTCTGTTAGATAGCTGCGTTTTGGATTTAGAAGCAGATATTTCCCTGTGCTTACTGCTGTTTCTTCCATATGCCGGTAATGGGCTGAAAACGCCTGTTTTGGGACTCTGCAGAGAATGAGTTTGCAGACTGCTGAATCCACACACGGGTTTAACTCTGGAAGTTGAGTGCACACATTGACAAACATTCTGTTAGATAGCTGCGTTTTGGATTTAGAAGCAGATATTTCCCTGTGCTTACTGCTGTTTCTTCCATATGCCGGTAATGGGCTGAAAACGCCTGTTTTGGGACAAGGCAGAGAAAGTGTTTGCAGACTGCTGAATCCACACACGGCTTTAACTCTGGAAGTTAAGTGCACACATTGACAACCGTTCTGTTAGATAGCTGCGTTTTGGATTTAGAAGCAGATATTTCCCTGTGCTTACTGCTGTTTCTTCCATATGCCGGTAATGGGCTGAAAACGCCTGTTTTGGGACTCTGCAGAGAAAGTGTTTGCAGACTGCTGAATCCACACACGGGTTTATCTCTGGAAGTTGAGTGCACACATTGACAATCGTTCTGTTAGATAGCAGCGTTTTGGATTTAGAAGCAGATATTTCCCTGTGCTTACTGCCCTTTCTTCCATATGCCGGTAATGGTCTGAAAACGCCTGTTTTGGGACTCTGCAGAGAAAGTGTTTGCAGACTGCTGAATCCACACACGGGTTTACCTCTGGAAGTTGAGTGCACACATTGACAACCGTTCTGTTAGATAGCTGCGTTTTGGATTCAGAAGCAGATATTTCCCTGTGCTTACTGCTGTTTCTTCCATATGCCGGTAATGGGCTGAAAACGCCTGTTTTGGGACTCTGCAGAGAAAGTGTTTGCAGACTGCTGAATCCACACACGGGTTTAACTCTGGAAGTTGAGTGCACACATTGACAACCGTTCTGTTAGATAGCTGCGTTTTGGATTTAGACGCAGATATTTCCCTGTGCTTACTGCTGTTTCTTCCATATGCCAGTAATGGGCTGAAAACGCCTGTTTTGGGACTCTGGCAGAGAAAGTGTTTGCAGACTGCTCAATCCACACACGGGTTTACCTCTGGAAGTTGAGTGCACACATTGACAACCGTTCTGTTAGATAGCTGCGTTTTGGACTTAGAAGAAGATATTTCCCTGTGCTTACTGCTGTTTCTTCCATATGCCGGAAATGGGCTGAAAACGCCTGTTTTGGGACTCTGCAGAGAAAGTGTTTGCAGACTGCTGAATCCAAACACGGGTTTTACTCTGGAAGTTGAGTGCACCCATTGACAACCGTTCTGTTAGATAGCTGCGTTTTGGATTTAGAAGCAGATATTTGCCTGTGCTTACTGCTGTTTCTTCCATATGCCGGTAATGGGATGAAAACGCCTGTTTTGGGACTCTGCAGAGAAAGAGTTTGCAGACTGCTGAATCCACACACGGGTTTAACTCTGAAAGTTGAGTGCACACATTGACAAACGTTCTGTTAGATAGCTCCGTTTTGGATTTAGAAGCAGATATTTCCCTGTGCTTACTGCTGTTTCTTCCATAAGCCGGTAATGGGCTGAAAACGCTTGTTTTGGGACTCTGCAGAGAAAGTGTTTGCAGACTGCTGAATCCACACACGGGTTTAACTCTGGAAGTTGAGTGCACACATTGACAACCGATCTGTTAGATAGCTGCATTTTGGATTTAGAAGCAGATATTTCCCTGTGCTTACTGCTGTTTCTTCCATATGCCGGTAATGGGCTGAAAACGCCTGTTTTGGGACTCTGCAGAGAAAGTGTTTGCAGACTGCTGAATCCACACACGGCTTTAACTCTGGAAGTTGAGTGCACATATTGACAACCGTTCTGTTAGATAGCTGCGTTTTGGATTTAGAAGCAGATATTTCCCTGTGCTTACTGCTGTTTCTTCCCTATGACGGTAATGGGCTGAAAACGCCTGTTTTGGGACTCTGCTGAGAAAGAGTTTGCGGACTGCTGAATCCACACACGGGTTTAACTCTGGAAGTTGAGTGCACACATTGACAACCGTTCTGTTAGAGAGCTGCGTTTTGGATTTAGAAGCAGATATTTCCCTGTGCTTACTGCTGTTTCTTCCATATGCCGGTAATGGGCTGAAAACGCCTGTTTTGGGACTCTGCAGAGAAAGTGTTTGCAGACTGCTGAATCCACACACGGGTTTATCTCTGGAAGTTGAGTGCACACATTGACAATCGTTCTGTTAGATAGCTGCGTTTTGGATTTAGAAGCAGATATTTCCCTGTGCTTACTGCCCTTTCTTCCATATGCCGGTAATGGTCTGAAAACGCCTGTTTTGGGACTCTGCAGAGAAAGTGTTTGCAGACTGCTGAATCCACACACGGGTTTACCTCTGGAAGTTGAGTGCACACATTGACAGCCGTTCTGTTAGATAGCTGCGTTTTGGATTTAGAAGCAGATATTTCCCTGTGCTTACTGCTGTTTCTTCCATATGCCGGTAATGGGCTGAAAACGACTGTTTTGGGACTCTGCAGAGAAAATGTTTGCAGACTGCTGAATCCACACACGGTTTTAACTCTGGAAATTGAGTGCACACATTGACAACCGTTCTGTTAGATAGCTGCGTTTTGGATTTAGACGCAGATATTTCCCTGTGCTTACTGCTGTTTCTTCCATATGCCAGTAATGGGCTGAAAACGCCTGTTTTGGGACTCTGCAGAGAAAGTGTTTGCAGACTGCTCAATCCACACACGGGTTTACCTCTGGAAGTTGAGTGCACACATTGACAACCGTTCTGTTAGATAGCTGCGTTTTGGACTTAGAAGAAGGTATTTCCCTGTGCTTACTGCTGTTTCTTCCATATGCCGGAAATGGGCTGAAAACGCCTGTTTTGGGACTCTGCAGAGAAAGAGTTTGCAGACTGCTGAATCCAAACACGGGTTTTACTCTGGAAGTTGAGTGCACACATTGACAACCGTTCTGTTAGATAGCTGCGTTTTGGATTTAGAAGCAGATATTGGCCTGTGCTTACTGCTGTTTCATCCATATGCTGGAAATGGGCTGAAAACGCCTGTTTTGGGGCTCTGCAGAGAAAGTGTTTGCAGACTGCTGAATCCACACACGGGTTTAACTCTGGAAGTTGAGTGCACACATGGACAACCGTTCTGTTAGATAGCTGCATTTTGGATTTAGAATCAGATATTTCCCTGTGCATACTGCTGTTTTTTCCATATGCCGGTAAAGGGCTGAAAACGCCTGTTTTGGGACTCTGCAGAGAAAGTGTTTGCAGACTGCTGAATCCACACACGGGTTTAACTCTGGAAGTTGAGTGCACACATTGACAACGGGTCTGTTAGATAGCTGCGTTTTGGATTTAGAAGCAGATATTTCCCTGTGCTTACTGCTGTTTCTTCCATATGCCGGTAATGGGATGAAAACGACTGTTTTGGGACTCTGCAGAGAAAGAGTTTGCAGACTGCTGAATCCACACACGGGTTTAACTCTGGAAGTTGAGTGCACACATTGACCACCGTTCTGTTAGATAGCTGCGTTTTGGATTTAGAAGCAGATATTTCCCTGTGCTTACTGCTGTTTCTTCCATATGCCGGTAATGGGCTGAAAACGCCTGGTTTGGGACTCTGCAGAGAAAGTGTTTGCAGACTGCTGAATCCACACACGGGTTTAACTCTGGAAGTTGAGTGCACACATTGACAACCGTTCTGTTAGATAGCTGCGTTTTGGATTTAGAAGCAGATATTTCCCTGTGCTTACTGCTGTTTCTTCCATATGCCGGTAATGGGCTGAAAACGCCTGTTTTGGGACTCTGCAGAGAAAGTGTTTGCAGACTGCTGAATCCACACACGGCTTTAACTCTGGAAGTTGAGTGCACACATTGACAACCGTTCTGTTAGATAGCTGCGTTTTGGATTTAGAAGCAGATATTTCCCTGTGCTTACTGCTGTTTCTTCCATATGCCAGTAATGGGCTGAAAACGCCTGTTTTGGGACTCTGCAGAGAAAGAGTTTGCAGACTGCTGAATCCACACACGGGTTTAACTCTGGAAGTTGAGTGCACACATTGACAACCGTTCTGTTAGATAGCTGCGTTTTGGATTTAGAAGCAGATATTTCCCTGTGCTTACTGCTGTTTCTTCCATATGCCGGTAATGGGCTGAAAACGCCTGTTTTGGGACTCTGCAGAGAAAGAGTTTGCAGACTGCTGAATCCACACACGGGTGTAACTCTGGAAGTTGAGTGCACACATTGACAACCGTTCTGTTAGATAGCTTCGTTTTGGATTTAGAAGCAGATATTTCGCTGTGCTTACTGCTGTTTCTTCCATATGCCGGTAATGGGCTGAAAACGCCTGTTTTGGGACTCTGCAGGGAAAGTGTTTGCAGACTGCTGAATCCACACACGGGTTGAACTCTGGAAGTTGAGTGCACACATTGACAACCGTTCTGATAGATAGCTGCGTTTTGGATTTTGAAGCAGATATTTCCCTGTGCTTACTGCTGTTTCTTCCATATGCCGGTAATGGGCTGAAAACGCCTGTTTTGGGACTCTGCAGAGAAAGTGTTAGCAGACTGCTGAATCCACACACGGGTTTAACTCTGGAAGTTGAGTGCACAGATTGACAACGGGTCAGTTCGATAGCTGTGTTTTGGATTTAGAAGCAGATATTTCCCTGTGCTTACTGCTGTTTCTTCCATATGCCGGTAATGGGATGAAAACGCCTGTTTTGGGACTCTGCAGAGAAAGAGTTTGCAGACTGCTGAATCCACACACGGGTTTAACTCTGGAAGCTGAGTGCACACATTGACAACCGTTCTGTTAGATAGCTGCGTTTTGGATTTAGAAGCAGATATTTCCCTGTGCTTACTGCTGTTTCTTCCATATGCCGGTAATGGGCTGAAAACGCCTGTTTTGGGAATCTGCAGAGAAAGTGTTTGCAGACTGCTGAATCCACACACGGGTTTGCCTCTGGAAGTTGAGTGCACACATTGACAACCGTTCTGTTAGGTAACTGCGTTTTGGATTTAGAAGCAGATATTTCCCTCTGCTTACTGCTGTTTCTTCCATATGCCGGTAATGGGTTGAAAACGCCTGTTTTGGGACTCTGCAGAGAAAGTGTTTGCAGACTGCTGAATCCACACACGGCTTTAACTCTGGAAGTTGAGTGCACACATTGACAACCGTTCTGTTAGATAGCTGCATTTTGGATTTAGAAGCAGATATTTCCCTGTGCTTACTGCTGTTTCTTCCCTATGCCGTTAATGGGCTGAAAACGCCTGTTTTGGGACTCTGCAGAGAAAGAGTTTGCGGACTGCTGAATCCACACACGGGTTTAACTCTGGAAGTTGAGTGCACACATTGACAACCGTTCTGTTAGATAGCTGCGTTTTGGATTTAGAAGCAGATATTTCCCTGTGCTTACTGCTGTTTCTTCCATATGCCGGTAATGGGCTGAAAACGCCTGTTTTGGGACACTGCAGAGAAAGTGTTTGCAGACTGCTGAATCCACACACGGGTTTATCTCTTGAAGTTGAGTGCACACATTGACAACCGTTCTGTTAGATAGCTGGGTTTTGGATTTAGAAGCAGATATTTCCCTGTGCTTACTGCCCTTTCTTCCATATGCCGGTAATGGGCTGAAAACGCCTGTTTAGGGACTCTGCAGAGAAAGTGTTTGCAGACTGCTGAATCCACACACGGGTTTACCTCTGGAAGTTGAGTGCACACATTGACAACCGTTCTGTTAGATAGCTGCGTTTTGGATTTAGAAGCAGATATTTCCCTGTGCTTACTGCTGTTTCTTCCATATGCCGGTAATGGGCTGAAAACGCCTGTTTTGGGACTCTGCAGAGAAAGTGTTTGCAGACTGCTGAATCCACACACGGGTTTAACTCTGGAAATTGAGTGCACACATTGACAACCGTTCTGTTAGATAGCTGCATTTTGGATTTAGAAGCAGATATTTCCTTGTGCTTACTGCTGTTTCTTCCATATGCCAGTAATGGGCTGAAAACGCCTGTTTTGGGACTCTGCAGAGAAAGTGTTTGCAGACTGCTCAATCCACACACGGGTTTACCTCTGGAAGTTGAGTGCACACATTGACAACCGTTCTGTTAGATAGCTGCGTTTTGGATTTAGAAGAAGATATTTCCCTGTGCTTACTGCTCTTTTTTCCATATGCCGGAAATGGGCTGAAAACGCCTGTTTTGGGACTCTGCAGAGAAAGTGTTTGCAGACTGCTGAATGCAAACACGGGTTTTACTCTGGAAGTTGAGTGCACACATTGACAACCGTTCGGTTAGATAGCTGCGTTTTGGATTTAGAAGCAGATATTTGCCTGTGCTTACTGCTGTTTCATCCATATGCTGGTAATGGGCTGAAAACGCCTGTTTTGGGGCTCTGCAGAGAAAGTGTTTGCAGACTGCTGAATCCACACACGGGTTTAACTCTGGAAGTTGAATGCACACATTGACAACCGTTCTGTTAGATAGCTGCGTTTTGGATTTAGAAGCAGATATTTCCCTGTGCTTACTGCTGTTTCTTCCATATGCCGGTAATGGGCTGAAAACGCCTGTTTTGGGACTCTGCAGAGAAAGTGTTTGCAGACTGCTGAATCCACACACCGGTTTAACTCTGGAAGTTGAGTGCACACATTGACAACCGTTCTGTTAGATAGCTGCGTTTTGGATTTGGAAGCAGATATTTCCCTGTGCTTACTGCTGTTTCTTCCATAAGCCGGTAATGGGCTGAAAACGCCTGTTTTGGGACTCCGCAGAGAAAGTATTTGCAGACTGCTGAATCCACACACGGGTTTAACTCTGGAAGTTGAGTGCACACATTGACAACCGTTTTGTTAGGTAGCTTCGTTTTGGATTTAGAAGCAGATATTTCCCTGTGCTTACTGCTGTTTCTTCCATATGCCGGAAATGGGCTGAAAACGCCTGTATTGGGACTCTGCAGAGAAAGTGTTTGCAGACTGCTGAATCCACACACGGGTTTACCTCTGGAAGTTGAGTGCACACCTTGACAACCGTTCTGTTAGATAGCTGCGTTTTGGATTTAGAAGCAGATATTTCCCTGTGCTTACTGCTGTTTCTTCCATATGCCGGTAATGGGCTGAAAACGCCTGTTTTGGGACTCTGCAGAGAAAGAGTTTGCAGACTGCTGAATCCACACACGGGTGTAACTCTGGAAGTTGAGTGCACACATTGACAACCGTTCTGTTAGATAGCTTCGTTTTGGATTTAGAAGCAGATATTTCGCTGTGCTTACTGCTGTTTCTTCCATATGCCGGTAATGGGCTGAAAACGCCTGTTTTGGGACTCTGCAGGGAAAGTGTTTGCAGACTGCTGAATCCACACACGGGTTGAACTCTGGAAGTTGAGTGCACACATTGACAACCGTTCTGATAGATAGCTGCGTTTTGGATTTTGAAGCAGATATTTCCCTGTGCTTACTGCTGTTTCTTCCATATGCCGGTAATGGGCTGAAAACGCCTGTTTTGGGACTCTGCAGAGAAAGTGTTAGCAGACTGCTGAATCCACACACGGGTTTAACTCTGGAAGTTGAGTGCACAGATTGACAACGGGTCAGTTCGATAGCTGTGTTTTGGATTTAGAAGCAGATATTTCCCTGTGCTTACTGCTGTTTCTTCCATATGCCGGTAATGGGATGAAAACGCCTGTTTTGGGACTCTGCAGAGAAAGAGTTTGCAGACTGCTGAATCCACACACGGGTTTAACTCTGGAAGCTGAGTGCACACATTGACAACCGTTCTGTTAGATAGCTGCGTTTTGGATTTAGAAGCAGATATTTCCCTGTGCTTACTGCTGTTTCTTCCATATGCCGGTAATGGGCTGAAAACGCCTGTTTTGGGAATCTGCAGAGAAAGTGTTTGCAGACTGCTGAATCCACACACGGGTTTGCCTCTGGAAGTTGAGTGCACACATTGACAACCGTTCTGTTAGGTAACTGCGTTTTGGATTTAGAAGCAGATATTTCCCTCTGCTTACTGCTGTTTCTTCCATATGCCGGTAATGGGTTGAAAACGCCTGTTTTGGGACTCTGCAGAGAAAGTGTTTGCAGACTGCTGAATCCACACACGGCTTTAACTCTGGAAGTTGAGTGCACACATTGACAACCGTTCTGTTAGATAGCTGCATTTTGGATTTAGAAGCAGATATTTCCCTGTGCTTACTGCTGTTTCTTCCCTATGCCGTTAATGGGCTGAAAACGCCTGTTTTGGGACTCTGCAGAGAAAGAGTTTGCGGACTGCTGAATCCACACACGGGTTTAACTCTGGAAGTTGAGTGCACACATTGACAACCGTTCTGTTAGATAGCTGCGTTTTGGATTTAGAAGCAGATATTTCCCTGTGCTTACTGCTGTTTCTTCCATATGCCGGTAATGGGCTGAAAACGCCTGTTTTGGGACACTGCAGAGAAAGTGTTTGCAGACTGCTGAATCCACACACGGGTTTATCTCTTGAAGTTGAGTGCACACATTGACAACCGTTCTGTTAGATAGCTGGGTTTTGGATTTAGAAGCAGATATTTCCCTGTGCTTACTGCCCTTTCTTCCATATGCCGGTAATGGGCTGAAAACGCCTGTTTAGGGACTCTGCAGAGAAAGTGTTTGCAGACTGCTGAATCCACACACGGGTTTACCTCTGGAAGTTGAGTGCACACATTGACAACCGTTCTGTTAGATAGCTGCGTTTTGGATTTGGAAGCAGATATTTCCCTGTGCTTACTGCTGTTTCTTCCATAAGCCGGTAATGGGCTGAAAACGCCTGTTTTGGGACTCCGCAGAGAAAGTATTTGCAGACTGCTGAATCCACACACGGGTTTAACTCTGGAAGTTGAGTGCACACATTGACAACCGTTTTGTTAGGTAGCTTCGTTTTGGATTTAGAAGCAGATATTTCCCTGTGCTTACTGCTGTTTCTTCCATATGCCGGAAATGGGCTGAAAACGCCTGTATTGGGACTCTGCAGAGAAAGTGTTTGCAGACTGCTGAATCCACACACGGGTTTACCTCTGGAAGTTGAGTGCACACATTGACAACCGTTCTGTTAGATAGCTGCGTTTTGGATTTAGAAGCAGATATTTCCCTGTGCTTACTGCTGTTTCTTCCATATGCCGGTAATAGGCTGAAAACGCCTGTTTTGGGACTCTGCAGAGAAAGTGTTTGCAGACTGCTGAATCCACACACGGGTTTAACTCTGGAAGTTGAGTGCACACATTGACAACGGGTCTGTTAGATAGCTGCGTTTTGGATTTAGAAGCAGATATTTCCCTGTGCTTACTGCTGTTTCTTCCATATGCCGGTAATGGGATGAAAACGCCTGTTTTGGGACTCTGCAGAGAAAGTGTTTGCAGACTGCTCAATCCACACACGGGTTTAACTCTGGAAGTTGAGTGCACACATTGACAACCGTTCTGTTAGATAGCTGCGTTTTGGATTTAGAAGCAGATATTTCCCTGTGCTTACTGCTGTTTCTTCCATATGACGGTAATGGGCTGAAAACGCCTGTTTTTGGAATCTGCAGAGAAAGTGTTTGCAGACTGCTGAATCCACACACGGGTTTAACTCTGGAAGTTGAGTGCACACATTGACAACCGTTCTGTTAGATAGCTGCGTTTTGGATTTAGAAGCAGATATTTCCCTGTGCTTACTGCTGTTTCTTCCATATGACGGTAATGGGCTGAAAACGCCTGTTTTGGGGCTCTGCAGAGAAAGAATTTGCAGACTGCTGAATCCACACACGTGTTTAACTCTGGAAATTGAGTGCACACATTGACAACCGTTCTGTTAGATAGTTGCGTTTTGGATTTAGAAGCAGATATTTCCCTGTGCTTACTGCTGTTTCTTCCATATGTCGGTAATGGGATGAAAACGCCTGTTTTGGGACTCTGCAGAGAAAGTGTTTGCAGACTGCTGAATCCACACACGGGTTTAACTCTGGAAGTTGAGTGCACACATTGACAACCGTTCTGTTAGATAGCTGCGTTTTGGATTTAGAAGCAGATATTTCCCTGTGCTTACTGCTGTTTCTTCCATATGCCGGTAATGGGCTGAAAACGCCTGTTTTGGGACTCTGCAGAGAAAGTGTTTGCAGACTGCTCAATCCACACACGGGTTTAACTCTGGAAGTTGAGTGCACACATTGACAACCGTTCTGTTAGATAGCTGCGTTTTGGATTTAGAAGCAGATATTTCCCTGTGCTTACTGCTGTTTCTTCCATATGACGGTAATGGGCTGAAAACGCCTGTTTTTGGAATCTGCAGAGAAAGTGTTTGCAGACTGCTGAATCCACACACCGGTTTAACTCTGGAAGTTGAGTGCACACATTGACAAACCGTTCTGTTAGATAGCTGCGTTTTGGATTTAGAAGCAGATATTTCCCTGTGCTTACTGCTGTTTCTTCCATAATGACGGTAATTGGGCTGAAAACGCCTGTTTTGGGGCTCTGCAGAGAAAGAGTTTGCAGACTGCTGAATCCACACACGGGTTTAACTCTGGAAGTTGAGTGCACACATTGACAACCGTTCTCTTAGATAGCTGCGTTTTGTATTTAGAATCAGATATTTCCCTGTGCTTACTGCTGTTTCTTCCATATGCCGGTAATGGGCTGAAAACGCCTGTTTTGGGACTCTGCAGAGAAAGTGTTTGCAGACTGCTGAATCCACACACCGGTTTAACTCTGGAAGTTGAGTGCACACATAGACAACCGTTCTGTTAGATAGCTGCGTCTTGGATTTGAAGCAGATATTTCCCTGTGCTTACTGCTGTTTCTTCCATATAGCCGGTAATGGGCTGAAAACGCCTGTTTTGGACTCCGCAGAGAAAGTGTTTGCAGACTGCTGAATCCACACACGGGTTTAACTCTGGAAGTTGAGTGCACACATTGACAACCGTTTTGTTAGGTAGCTTCGTTTTGGATTTAGAAGCAGATATTTCCCTGTGCTTACTGCTGTTTCTTCCATATGCCGGAAATGGGCTGAAAACGCCTGTATTGGGACTCTGCAGAGAAAGTGTTTGCAGACTGCTGAATCCACACACGGGTTTACCTCTGGAAGTTGAGTGCACACATTGACAACCGTTCTGTTAGATAGCTGCGTTTTGGATTTAGAAGCAGATATTTCCCTGTGCTTACTGCTGTTTATTCCATATGCCGGTAATGGGCTGAAAACGCCTGTTTTGGGACTCTGCAGAGAAAGTGTTTGCAGACTGCTGAATCCACACACGGGTTTAACTCTGGAAGTTGAGTGCACTCATTGACAACCGTTCTGTTAGATAGCTGCGTTTTGGATTTAGAAGCAGATATTTCCCTGTGCTTACTGCTGTTTCTTCCATATACCGGTAATGGGCTGAAAACGCCTGTTTTGGGACACTGCAGAGAAAGTGTTTGCAGACTGCTGAATCCACACACCGGGTTTAACTCTGGAAGTTGAGTTCACACATTGACAACCGTTCTGTTAGATAGCTGCGTTTTGGATTTAGAAGCAGATATTTCCCTGTGTTTACTGCTGTTTCTTCCATATGCCGGTAATGGGCTGAAAACGCCTGTTTTGAGACTCTGCAGAGAAAGTGTTTGCAGACTGCTGAATCCACACACGGGTTTAACTCTGGAAGTTGAGTGCACACATTGACAACCGTTCTGTTAGATAGCTGCGTTTTGGATTTAGAAGGAGATATTTCCCTGTGCTTACTGCTGTTTCTTCCATATGCCGGTAATGGGCTGAAAACGCCTGTTTTGGGACTCTGCAGAGAAAGTGTTTGCAGACTGCTGAATCCACACACGGCTTTAACTCTGGAAGTTGAGTGCACACATTGACAACCGTTCTGTTAGATAGCTGCGTTTTGGATTTAGAAACAGATATTTCCCTGTGCTTACTGCTGTTTCTTCCATATGCCGGTAATGGGCTGAAAACACCTGTTATCGGACTCTGCAGAGAAAGAGTTTGCAGACTGCTGAATCCACACACGGGTTTAACTCTGGAAGTTGAGTGCACACATTGACAACCGTTCTGTTAGATAGCTGCGTTTTGGATTTAGAAGCAGATATTTCCCTGTTCTTACTGCTGTTTCTTCCATATGCCGGTAATGGGCTGAAAACGCCTGTTTTGGGACTCTGCAGAGAAAGAGTTTGCAGACTGCTGAATCCACACACGGGTTTAACTCTGGAAGTTGAGTGCACACATTGACAACCGTTCTGTTAGATAGCTTCGTTTTGGATTTAGAAGCAGATATTTCCCTGTGCTTACTGCTGTTTCTTCCATATGCCGGTAATGGGCTGAAAACGCCTGTTTTGGGACTCCGCAGAGAAAGTGTTTGCAGACTGCTGAATCCACACACGGGTTTAACTCTGGAAGTTGAGGGCACACATTGACAACCGTTCTGTTAGATAGCTGCGTTTTGGATTTAGAAGCAGATATTTCCCTGTGCTTACTGCTGTTCCTTCCATATGCCGGTAATGGGCTGAAAACGCCTGTTTTGGGACTCTGCAGAGAAAGTGTTTGCAGACTGCTGAATCCACACACGGGTTTAACTCTGGAAGTTGAGTGCACACATTGACAACCGTTCTGTTCGATAGCTGCGTTTTGGATTTAGAAGCAGATATTTCCCTATGCTTACTGCTGTTTCTTCAACATGCCGGTAATGGGCTGAAAACGCCTGTTTTGGGACTCTGCAGAGAAAGTGTTTGCAGACTGCTGAGGCCACACACGGGTTTACCTCTGGAAGTTGAGTGCACACATTGACAACCGTTCTGTTAGATAGCTGCGTTTTGGATTTAGAAGCAGATATTTCCCTGTGCTTACTGCTGTTTCTTCCATATGCCGGTAATGGGCTGAAAACGCCTGTTTTGGGACTCTGCAGAGAAAGTGTTTGCAGACTGCTGAATCCAAACACGGGTTTAACTCTGGAAGTTGAGTGCACACATTGACAACCGTTCTGTTAGATAGCTTCGTATTGGATTTAGAAGCAGATATTTCCCTGTGCTTACTGCTGTTTCTTCCATATGCCGGTAACGGGCTGAAAACGCCTGTTTTGGGACTCTGCAGAGAAAGAGTTTGCAGACTGCTGAATCCACACACCGGTTTAACTCTGGAAGTTGAGTGCACACATTGACAACCGCTCTTTTAGATAGCTGTGTTTTGGATTTAGAAGCAGATATTTCCCTGTGCTTACTGCTGTTTCTTCCATATGCCGGTAATGGGCTGAAAACGCCTGTTTTGGGACTCTGCAGAGAAAGGGTTTGCAGACTGCTGAATCCACACACGGGTTGAACTCTGGAAGTTGAGTGCGCACATTGACAACCGTTCTGTTAGATAGCTGCCTTTTGGATTTAGAAGCAGTTATTTCCCTGTGCTTACTGCTGTTTCTTCCATATGCCGGTAATGGGCTGAAAACGCCTGTTTTGGGACTCTGCAGAGAAAGTGTTTGCAGACTGCTGATTCCACACACGGCTTTAACTCTGGAAGTTGAGTGCACACATTGACAACCGTTCTGTTAGATAGCTGCGTTTTGGATTTAGAAGCAGATATTTCCCTGTGCTTACTGCTGTTTCTTCCATATGCCGGTAACGGGCTGAAAACGACTGTTTTGGGACTCTGCAGAGAAAGAGTTTGCAGACTGCTGAATCCACACACCGGTTTAACTCTGGAAGTTGAGTGCACACATTGACAACCGCTCTTTTAGATAGCTGCGTTTTGGATTTAGAAGCAGATATTTCCCTGTGCTTACTGCTGTTTCTTCCATATGCCGGTAATGGGCTGAAAACGCCTGTTTTGGGACTCTGCAGAGAAAGTGTTTGCAGACTGCTGAATCCACACACAGGTTTAACTCTGGAAGTTGAGGGCACACATTGACAACCGTTCTGTTAGATAGCTGCGTTTTGGATTTGGAAGCAGATATTTCCCTGTGCTTACTGCTGTTTCTTCCATATGCCGGTAATGGGCTGAAAACGCCTGTTTTGGGACTCCGCAGAGAAAGTGTTTGCAGACTGCTGAATCCACACTGGTTTAACTCTGGAAGTTGAGTGCACACATTGACAACCGTTTTGTTAGGTAGCTTCGTTTTGGATTTAGAAGCAGATATTTCCCTGTGCTTACTGCTGTTTCTTCCATATGCCGGAAATGGGCTGAAAACGCCTGTATTGGGACTCTGCAGAGAAAGTGTTTGCATACTGCTGAATCCACACACGGGTTTACCTCTGGAAGTTGAGTGCACACATTGACAACCGTTCTGTTAGATAGCTGCGTTTTGGATTTAGAAGCAGATATTTCCCTGTGCTTATTGCTGTTTCTTCCATGTGCCGGTAATTGGCTGAAAACCCCTGTTTTGGGACTCTGCAGAGAAAGTGTTTGCAGACTGCTGAATCCACACACAGGTTTAACTCTGGAAGTTGAGCGCACACATTGACAACCGTTTTGTTAGGTAGCTGCGTTTTGGATTTAGAAGCAGATATTTCCCTCTGCTTACTGCTGTTTCTTCCATATGCCGGTAATGGGCTGAAAAACGCCTGTTTTGGGACTCTGCAGAGAAAGTGTTTGCAGACTGCTGAATACCACACACGGGTTTAACTCTGGAAGTTGAGTGCACACATTGACAACCGTTCTATTAGATAGCTGCGTTTTGGATTTAGAAGCAGATGTTTCCCTGTGCTAACTTCTGTTTCTTCCATATGCCGGTAATGGGCTGAAAACACCTGTTTTGGGACTCAGCAGAGAAAGTGTTTGCAGAGTGCTGAATCCACACACGGGTTTAACTCTGGAAGTTGAGTGCACACATTGACAACCGTTCTGTTAGGTAACTGCATTTTGGATTTAGAAGCAGATATTTCCCTGTGCTTACTGCTGTTTCTTCCATATGCCGGTAATGGGCTGAAAACGCATGTTTTGGGGCTCTGCAGAGAAAGTGTTTGCAGCCTGCTGAATCCACACACGGGTTTAACTCTGGAAGTCGAGTGCACACATTGACAACCGTTCTGTTAGATAGCTGCGTTTTGGATTTAGAAGCAGATATTTCCCTGTGCTTACTGCTGTTTCTTCCATATGCCGGTAATGGGCTGAAAACGCCTGTTTTGGGACTCTGCAGAGAATGTGTTTGCAGACTGCTGAATCCACACACGGGTTTATCTCTGGAAGTTCAGTGCACACATTGACAACCGTTCTGTTAGATAGCTGCGTTTTGGATTTAGAAGCAGATATTTCCCTGTGCTTACTGCCCTTTCTTCCATATGCCGGCAATGGGCTGAAAACGCCTGTTTTGGGACTCTGCAGAGAAAGTGTTTGCAGACTGCTGAATCTACACACGGCCTTAACTCTGGAAGTTGAGTGCACACATTGACAACCGTTCTGTTAGATAGCTGCGTTTTGGATTTAGAAGCAGATATTTGCCTGTGCTTACTGCTGTTTCTTCCATATGCCGGAAATGGGCTGAAAACGCCTGTTTTGGGACTCTGCAGAGAACGTGTTTGCAGACTGCTGAATCCACACACGGGTTTAATTCTGGAAATTGAGTGCACACATTGACAACCGTTCTGTTAGATAGCTGCGTTTTGGATTTAGAAGCAGATATTTCCCTGTGCTTACTGCTGTTTCTTCCATATGCCGGTAATGGGCTGAAAACGCCTGTTTTGGGACTCTGCAGAGAAAGTGTTTGCAGACTGCTCAATCCACACACGGGTTTACCTCTGGAAGTTGAGTGCACACATTGACAACCGTTCTGTTAGATAGCTGCGTTTTGGATTTAGAAGAAGATATTTCCCTGTGCTTACTGCTGTTTCTTCCATATGCCGGAAATGGGCTGAAAACGCCTGTTTTGGGACTCTGCAGAGAAAGTGTTTGCAGACTGCTGAATCCAAACACGGGTTTTACTCTGGAAGTTGAGTGCACACATTGAGAACCGTTCTGTTAGATAGCTGCGTTTTGGATTTAGAAGCAGATATTTGCCTGTGCTTACTGCTGTTTCATCCATTTGCTGGTAATGGGCTGAAAACGCCTGTTTTGGGGCTCTGCAGAGAAAGTGTTTGCAGACTGCTGAATCCACACACGGGTTTAACTCTGGAAGTTGAGTGCACACATTGAGAACCGTTCTGTCAGATAGCTGCGTTTTGGATTTAGAAGCAGATATTTCCCTGTGCTTACTGCTGTTTCTTCCATATGCCGGTAATGGGCTGAAAACGCCTGTTTTGGGACTCCGCAGAGAAAGTGTTTGCAGACTGCTGAATCCAAACACGGGTTTAACTCTGGAAGTTGAGTGCACACATTGACAACCGTTTTGTTAGGTAGCTTCGTTTTCGATTTAGAAGCAGATATTTCCCTGTGCTTACTGCTGTTTCTTCCATATGCCGGAAATGGGCTGAAAACGCCTGTATTGGGACTCTGCAGAGAAAGTGTTTGCAGACTGCTGAATCCACACACGGCTTTAACTCTGGAAGTTGAGTGCACACATTGACAACCGTTCTGTTAGATAGCTGCGTTTTAGATTTAGAAGCAGATATTTCCCTGTGCTTACTGCTGTTTCTTCCACATGCCGGTAATGGGCTGAAAACGCCTGTTTTGGGACTCTGCAGAGAAAGTGTTTGCAGACTGCTGAATCCACACACCGGTTTAACTCTGGAAGTTGAGGGCACACATTGACAACCGTTCTCTTAGATAGCTGCGTTTTGGATTTGGAAGCAGATATTTCCCTGGGCTTACTGCTGTTTCTTCCATATGCCGGTAATGGGCTGAAAACGCCTGTTTTGGGACTCCGCAAAGAAAGTGTTTGCAGACTGCTGAATCCACACACGGGTTTAACTCTGGAAGTTGAGTGCACACATTGACAACCGTTTTGTTAGGTAGCTTCGTTTTCGATTTAGAAGCAGATATTTCCCTGTGCTTACTGCTGTTTCTTCCATATGCCGGAAATGGGCTGAAAACGCCTGTATCGGGACTCTGCAGAGAAACTGTTTGCAGACTGCTGAATCCACACACGGGTTTACCTATGGAAGTTGAGTGCACACATTGACAACCGTTCTGTTAGATAGCTGCGTTTTGGATTTAGAAGCAGATATTTCCCTGTGCTTACTGCTGTTTCTTCCATATGCCGGTAATGGGCTGAAAACGCCTGTTTTGGGACTCTGCAGAGAAAGTGTTTGCAGACTGCTGAATCCACACACGGGTTTAACTCTGGAAGTTGAGTGCAAACATTGACAACGGGTCTGTTAGATAGCTGCGTTTTGGATTTAGAAGCAGATATTTCCCTGTGCTTACTGCTGTTTCTTCCATATGCCGGTAATGGGATGAAAACGCCTGTTTTGGGACTCTGCAGAGAAAGGGTTTGCAGACTGCTGAATCCACACACGGGTTTAACTCTGGAAGTTGAGTGCACACATTGACAACCGTTCTGTTAGATAGCTGCGTTTTGGATTTAGAAGCAGATATTTCCCGGTGCTTACTGCTGTTTCTTCCATATGCCGGTAATGGGCTGAAAACGCCTGTTTTGGGACTCTGCAGAGAAAGTGTTTGCAGACTGCTGAATCCACACACGGGTTTAACTCTGGAAGTTGAGTGAACACATTGACAACCGTTCTGTTAGATAGCTGCGTTTTGGATTTAGAAGCAGATATTTCCCTGTGCTTACTGCTGTTTCTTCCATATGACGGTAATGGGCTGAAAACGCCTGTTTTGGGAATCTGCAGAGAAAGTGTTTGCAGACTGCTGAATCCACACACGGGTTTAACTCTGGAAGTTGAGTGAACACATTGACAACCGTTCTGTTAGGTAACTGCGTTTTGGATTTAGAAGCAGATATTTCCCTGTGCTTACTGCTGTTTCTTCCATATGCCGATAATGGGCTGAAAACGCCTGTTTTGGGACTATGCAGAGAAAGTGTTTGCAGACTGCTGAATCCACACACGGCTTTAACTCTGGAAGTTGAGTGCACACATTGACAACCGTTCTGTTAGATAGCTGCGTTTTGGATTTAGAAGCAGATATTTCCCTGTGCTTACTGCTGTTTCTTCCATAAGCCGGTAATGGGCTGAAAACGCCTGTTTTGGGACTCTGCAGAGAAAGTGTTTGCAGACTGCTGAATCCACACACCGGTTTAACTCTGGAAGTTGAGGGCACACATTGACAACCGTTCTGTTAGATAGCTGCGTTTTGGATTTAGAAGCAGATATTTCCCTGTGCTTACTGCTGTTTCTTCCTTATGCCGGTAATGGGCTGAAAACGCCTGTTTTGGGACTCTGCAGAGAAAGAGTTTGCAGACTGCTGAATCCACACACGGGTTTAACTCTGGAAGTTGAGTGCACACATTGACAACCGTTCTGTTAGATAGCTTCGTTTTGGATTTAGAAGCAGATATTTCCCTCTGCTTACTGCTGTTTCTTCCATATGCCGGTAATGGGCTGAAAACGCCTGTTTTGGGACTCTGCAGAGAAAGTGTTTGCAGACTGCTGAATCCACACACCGGTTTAACTCTGGAAGTTGAGGGCACACATTGACAACCGTTCTGTTAGATAGCTGCGTTTTGCATTTGGAAGCAGATATTTCCCTGGGCTTACTGCTGTTTCTTCCATATGCCGGTAATGGGCTGAAAACGCCTGTTTTGGGACTCCGCAGAGAAAGTGTTTGCAGACTGCTGAATCCACACACGGGTTTAACTCTGGAAGTTGAGTGCACACATTGACAACCGTTTTGTTAGGTAGCTTCGTTTTCGATTTAGAAGCAGATATTTCCCTGTGCTTACTGCTGTTTCTTCCATATGCCGGAAATGGGCTGAAAACGCCTGTATTGGGACTCTGCAGAGAAAGAGTTTGCAGACTGCTGAATCCACACACGGGTTTAACTCTGGAAGTTGAGTGCACACATTGACAACCGTTCTGTTAGATAGCTGCGTTTTGGATTTAGAAGCAGATATTTCCCTGTGCTTACTGCTGTTTCTTCCATATGCCGGTAATGGGCTGAAAATGCCTGTTTTGGGACTCTGCAGAGAAAGTGTTTGCAGACTGCTGAATCCACACACGGGTTTAACTCTGGAAGTTGAGTGAACACATTGACAACCGTTCTGTTAGATAGCTGCGTTTTGGATTTAGAAGCAGATATTTCCCTGTGCTTACTGCTGTTTCTTCCATATGACGGTAATGGGCTGAAAACGCCTGTTTTGGGAATCTGCAGAGAAAGTGTTTGCAGACTGCTGAATCCACAAACGGGTTTAACTCTGGAAGTTGAGTGAACAGATTGACAACCGTTCTGTTAGGTAACTGCGTTTTGGATTTAGAAGCAGATATTTCCCTGTGCTTCCTGCTGTTTCTTCCATATGCCGGTAATGGGCTGAAAACGCCTGTTTTGGGACTCTGCAGAGAAAGTGTTTGCAGACTGCTGAATCCACACACGGCTTTAACTCTGGAAGTTGAGTGCACACATTGACAACCGTTCTGTTAGATAGCTGCGTTTTGGATTTAGAAGCAGATATTTCCCTGTGCTTACTGCTGTTTCTTCCATAAGCCGGTAATGGGCTGAAAACGCCTGTTTTGGGACTCTGCAGAGAAAGAGTTTGCAGACTGCTGAATCCACACACGGGTTTAACTCTGGAAGTTGAGTGCACACATTGACAACCGTTCTGTTAGATAGCTGCGTTTTGGATTTAGAAGCAGATATTTCCCTGTGCTTACTGCTGTTTCTTCCATATGCCGGTAATGGGCTGAAAACGCCTGTTTTGGGACTCTGCAGAGAAAGAGTTTGCAGACTGCTGAATCCACACACGGGTTTAACTCTGGAAGTTGAGTGCACACATTGACAACCGTTCTGTTAGATAGCTGCGTTTTGGATTTAGAAGCAGATATTTCCCTGTGCTTACTGCTGTTTCTTCCATATGCCGGTAATGGGCTGAAAACTCCTGTTTTGGGACTCTGCAGAGAAAGTGTTTGCAGACTGCTGAATCCACACACGGGTTTAACTCTGGAAGTTGAGTGTACACATTGACAACCGTTCTGTTAGATAGCTGCGTTTTGGATTTAGAAGCAGATATTTCCCTGTACTTACTGCTGTTTCTTCCATATGCCGGTAATGGGCTGAAAACGCCTGTTTTGGGACTCTGCAGAGAAAGTGTTTGCAGACTGCTGAATCCACACACGGGTTTAACTCTGGAAGTTGAGTGCACACATTGACAACCGTTCTGTTAGATAGCTGCGTTTTGGATTTAGAAGCAGATATTTCCCTGTGCTTACTGCTGTTTCTTCCATATGGCGGAAATGGGCTGAAAACGCCTGTTTTGTGACTCTGCAGAGAAAGTGTTTGCAGACTGCTGAATCCAAACACGGGTTTAACTCTGGAAGTTGAGTGCACACATTGACAACCGTTCTGTTACAGAGCTTCGTTTTGGATTTAGAAGCAGATATTTCCCTGTGCTTACTGCTGTTTCTTCCATATGCCGGTAATGGGCTGAAAACGCCTGTTTTGGGACTCCGCAGAGAAAGTGTTTGCAGACTGCTGAATCCACACTGGTTTAACTCTGGAAGTTGAGTGCACACATTGACAACCGTTTTGTTAGGTACCTTCGTTTTGGATTTAGAAGCAGATATTTCCCTGTGCTTACTGCTGTTTCTTCCATATGCCGGAAATGGGCTGAAAACGCCTGTATTGGGACTCTGCAGAGAAAGTGTTTGCATACTGCTGAATCCACACACGGGTTTACCTCTGGAAGTTGAGTGCACACATTGACAACCGTTCTGTTAGATAGCTGCGTTTTGTATTTAGAAGCAGATATTTCCCTGTGCTTATTGCTGTTTCTTCCATATGCCGATAATTGGCTGAAAACCCCTGTTTTGGGACTCTGCAGAGAAAGTGTTTGCAGACTGCTGAATCCACACACAGGTTTAACTCTGGAAGTTGAGTGCACACATTGACAACCGTTTTGTTAGGTAGCTGCGTTTTGGATTTAGAGGCAGATAATTCCCTCTGCTTACTGCTGTTTCTTCCATATGCCGGTAATGGGCTGACAACGCCTGTTTTGGGACTCTGCAGAGAAAGTGTTTGCAGACTGCTGAATACCACACACGGGTTTAACTCTGGAAGTTGAGTGCACACATTGACAACCGTTCAATTAGATAGCTGCGTTTTGGATTTAGAAGCAGATGTTTCCCTGTGCTAACTTCTGTTTCTTCCATATGCCGGTAATGGGCTGAAAACACCTGTTTTGGGACTCAGCAGAGAAAGTGTTTGCAGACTGCTGAATCCACACACGGGTTTAACTCTGGAAGTTGAGTGCACACATTGACAACCGTTCTGTTAGATAGCTGCGTTTTGGACTTAGAAGAAGATATTTCCCTGTGCTTACTGCTGTTTCTTCCATATGCCGGAAATGGGCTGAAAACGCCTGTTTTGGGACTCTGCAGAGAAAGTGTTTGCAGACTGCTGAATCCACACACGGCTTTAACTCTGGAAGTTGAGTGCACATATTGACAACCGTTCTGTTAGATAGCTGCGTTTTGGATTTAGAAGCAGATATTTCCCTGTGCTTACTGCTGTTTCTTCCCTATGACGGTAATGGGCTGAAAACGCCTGTTTTGGGACTCTGCTGAGAAAGAGTTTGCAGACTGCTGAATCCACACACGGGTTTAACTCTGGAAGTTGAGTGCACACATTGACAACCGTTCTGTTAGAGAGCTGCGTTTTGGATTTAGAAGCAGATATTTCCCTGTGCTTACTGCTGTTTCTTCCATATGCCGGTAATGGGCTGAAAACGCCTGTTTTGGGACTCTGCAGAGAAAGTGTTTGCAGACTGCGGAATCCACACACGGGTTTATCTCTGGAAGTTGAGTGTACACATTGACAATCGTTCTGTTAGATAGCTGCGTTTTGGATTTAGAAGCAGATATTTCCCTGTGCTTACTGCCCTTTCTTCCATATGCCGGTAATGGTCTGAAAACGCCTGTTTTGGGACTCTGCAGAGAAAGTGTTTGCAGACTGCTGAATCCACACACGGATTTACCTCTGGAAGTTGAGTGCACACATTGACAGCCGTTCTGTTAGATAGCTGCGTTTTGGATTTAGAAGCAGATATTCCCCTGTGCTTACTGCTGTTTCTTCCATATGCCGGTAATGGGCTGAAAACGACTGTTTTGGGACTCTGCAGAGAAAGTGTTTGCAGACTGCTGAATCCACACACGGTTTTAACTCTGGAAATTGAGTGCACACATTGACAACCGTTCTGTTAGATAGCTGCGTTTTGGATTTAGACGCAGATATTTCCCTGTGCTTACTGCTGTTTCTTCCATATGCCAGTAATGGGCTGAAAACGCCTGTTTTGGGACTCTGCAGAGAAAGTGTTTGCAGACTGCTCAATCCACACACGGGTTTACCTCTGGAAGTTGAGTGCACACATTGACAACCGTTCTGTTAGATAGCTGCATTTTGGACTTAGAAGAAGATATTTCCCTGTGCTTACTGCTGTTTCTTCCTTATGCCGGAAATGGGCTGAAAACGCCTCTTTTGGGACTCTGCAGAGAACGTGTTTGCAGACTGCTGAATCCAAACACGGGTTTTACTCTGGAAGTTGAGTGCACACATTGACAACCGTTCTGTTAGATAGCTGCGTTTTGGATTTAGAAGCAGATATTGGCCTGTGCTTACTGCTGTTTCATCCATATGCTGGAAATGGGCTGAAAACGCCTGTTTTGGGGCTCTGCAGAGAAAGTGTTTGCAGACTGCTGAATCCACACACGGGTTTAACTCTGGAAGTTGAGTGCACACATGGACAACCGTTCTGTTAGATAGCTGCATTTTGGATTTAGAATCAGATATTTCCCTGTGCTTACTGCTGTTTCTTCCATATGCCGGTAATGGGCTGAAAACGCCTGTTTTGGGACTCTGCAGAGAAAGTGTTTGCAGACTGCTGAATCCACACACGGGTTTAACTCTGGAAATTGAGTGCACACATTGACAACGGGTCTGTTAGATAGCTGCGTTTTGGATTTAGAAGCAGATATTTCCCTGTGCTTACTGCAGTTTCTTCCATATGCCGGTAATGGGATGAAAACGACTGTTTTGGGACTCTGCAGAGAAAGAGTTTGCAGACTGCTGAATCCACACACGGGTTTAACTCTGGAAGCTGAGTGCACACATTGACAACCGTTCTGTTAGATAGCTGCGTTTTGGATTTAGAAGCAGATATTTCCCTGTGCTTACTGCTGTTTCTTCCATATGCCGGTAATGGGCTGAAAACGCCTGGTTTGGGACTCTGCAGAGAAAGTGTTTGCAGACTGCTGAATCCACACACGGGTTTAACTCTGGAAGTTGAGTGCACACATTGACAACCGTTCTGTTAGATAGCTGCGTTTTGGATTTAGAAGCAGATATTTCCCTGTGCTTACTGCTGTTTCTTCCATATGCCGGTAATGGGCTGAAAACGCCTGTTTTGGGACTCTGCAGAGAAAGTGTTTGCAGACTGCTGAATCCACACACGGCTTTAACTCTGGAAGTTGAGTGCACACATTGACAACCGTTCTGTTAGATAGCTGCGTTTTGGATTTAGAAGCAGATATTTCCCTGTGCTTACTGCTGTTTCTTCCATATGACGGTAATGGGCTGAAAACGCCTGTTTTTGGAATCTGCAGAGAAAGTGTTTGCAGACTGCTGAATCCACACACGGGTTTAACTCTGGAAGTTGAGTGCACACATTGACAACCGTTCTGTTAGATAGCTGCGTTTTGGATTTAGAAGCAGATATTTCCCTGTGCTTACTGCTGTTTCTTCCATATGCCGGTAATGGGCTGAAAACGCCTGGTTTGGGACTCTGCAGAGAAAGTGTTTGCAGACTGCTGAATCCACACACGGGTTTAACTCTGGAAGTTGAGTGCACACATTGACAACCGTTCTGTTAGATAGCTGCGTTTTGGATTTAGAAGCAGATAGTTCCCTGTGCTTACTGCTGTTTCTTCCATATGCCGGTAATGGGCTGAAAACGCCTGTTTTGGGACTCTGCAGAGAAAGTGTTTGCAGACTGCTCAATCCACACACGGGTTTAACTCTGGAAGTTGAGTGCACACATTGACAACCGTTCTGTTAGATAGCTGCGTTTTGGATTTAGAAGCAGATATTTCCCTGTGCTTACTGCTGTTTCTTCCATATGACGGTAATGGGCTGAAAACGCCTGTTTTTGGAATCTGCAGAGAAAGTGTTTGCAGACTGCTGAATCCACACACGGGTTTAACTCTGGAAGTTGAGTGCACACATTGACAACCGTTCTGTTAGATAGCTGCGTTTTGGATTTTGAAGCAGATATTTCCCTGTGCTTACTGCTGTTTCTTCCATATGCCGGTAATGGGCTGAAAACGCCTGTTTTGGGACTCTGCAGAGAAAGTGTTAGCAGACTGCTGAATCCACACACGGGTTTAACTCTGGAAGTTGAGTGCACACATTGACAACGGGTCTGTTCGATAGCTGTGTTTTGGATTTAGAAGCAGATATTTCCCTGTGCTTACTGCTGTTTCTTCCATATGCCGGTAATGGGATGAAAACGCCTGTTTTGGGACTCTGCAGAGAAAGAGTTTGCAGACTGCTGAATCCACACACGGGTTTAACTCTGGAAGTTGAGTGCACACATTGACAACCGTTCTGTTAGATAGCTGCGTTTTGGATTTAGAAGCAGATATTTCCCTGTGCTTACTGCTGTTTCTTCCATATGCCGGTAATGGGCTGAAAACGCCTGTTTTGGGAATCTGCAGAGAAAGTGTTTGCAGACTGCTGAATCCACACACGGGTTTGCCTCTGGAAGTTGAGTGCACACATTGACAACCGTTCTGTTAGGTAACTGCGTTTTGGATTTAGAAGCAGATATTTCCCTCTGCTTACTGCTGTTTCTTCCATATGCCGGTAATGGGTTGAAAACGCCTGTTTTGGGACTCTGCAGAGAAAGTGTTTGCAGACTGCTGAATCCACACACGGCTTTAACTCTGGAAGTTGAGTGCACACATTGACAACCGTTCTGTTAGATAGCTGCATTTTGGATTTAGAAGCAGATATTTCCCTGTGCTTACTGCTGTTTCTTCCCTATGCCGGTAATGGGCTGAAAACGCCTGTTTTGGGACTCTGCAGAGAAAGAGTTTGCGGACTGCTGAATCCACACACGGGTTTAACTCTGGAAGTTGAGTGCACACATTGACAACCGTTCTGTTAGATAGCTGCGTTTTGGATTTAGAAGCAGATATTTCCCTGTGCTTACTGCTGTTTCTTCCATATGCCGGTAATGGGCTGAAAACGCCTGTTTTGGGACTCTGCAGAGAAAGTGTTTGCAGACTGCTCAATCCACACACGGGTTAAACTCTGGAAGTTGAGTGCACACATTGACAACCGTTCTGTTAGATAGCTGCGTTTTGGATTTAGAAGCAGATATTTCCCTGTGCTTACTGCTGTTTCTTCCATATGACGGTAATGGGCTGAAAACGCCTGTTTTTGGAATCTGCAGAGAAAGTGTTTGCAGACTGCTGAATCCACACACGGGTTTAACTCTGGAAGTTGAGTGCACACATTGACAACCGTTCTGTTAGATAGCTGCGTTTTGGATTTTGAAGCAGATATTTCCCTGTGCTTACTGCTGTTTCTTCCATATGCCGGTAATGGGCTGAAAACGCCTGTTTTGGGACTCTGCAGAGAAAGTGTTAGCAGACTGCTGAATCCACACACGGGTTTAACTCTGGAAGTTGAGTGCACACATTGACAACGGGTCTGTTCGATAGCTGTGTTTTGGATTTAGAAGCAGATATTTCCCTGTGCTTACTGCTGTTTCTTCCATATGCCGGTAATGGGATGAAAACGCCTGTTTTGGGACTCTGCAGAGAAAGAGTTTGCAGACTGCTGAATCCACACACGGGTTTAACTCTGGAAGTTGAGTGCACACATTGACAACCGTTCTGTTAGATAGCTGCGTTTTGGATTTAGAAGCAGATATTTCCCTGTGCTTACTGCTGTTTCTTCCATATGCCGGTAATGGGCTGAAAACGCCTCTTTTGGGAATCTGCAGAGAAAGTGTTTGCAGACTGCTGAATCCACACACGGGTTTGCCTCTGGAAGTTGAGTGCACACATTGACAACCGTTCTGTTAGGTAACTGCGTTTTGGATTTAGAAGCAGATATTTCCCTCTGCTTACTGCTGTTTCTTCCATATGCCGGTAATGGGTTGAAAACGCCTGTTTTGGGACTCTGCAGAGAAAGTGTTTGCAGACTGCTGAATCCACACACGGCTTTAACTCTGGAAGTTGAGTGCACACATTGACAACCGTTCTGTTAGATAGCTGCATTTTGGATTTAGAAGCAGATATTTCCCTGTGCTTACTGCTGTTTCTTCCCTATGCCGGTAATGGGCTGAATACGCCTGTTTTGGGACTCTGCAGAGAAAGAGTTTGCGGACTGCTGAATCCACACACGGGTTTAACTCTGGAAGTTGAGTGCACACATTGACAACCGTTCTGTTAGATAGCTGCGTTTTGGATTTAGAAGCAGATATTTCCCTGTGCTTACTGCTGTTTCTTCCATATGCCGGAATGGGCTGAAAACGCCTGTTTTGGGACACTGCAGAGAAAGTGTTTGCAGACTGCTGAATCCACACACGGGTTTATCTCTTGAAGTTGAGTGCACACATTGACAACCGTTCTGTTAGATAGCTGGGTTTTGGATTTAGAAGCAGATATTTCCCTGTGCTTACTGCCCTTTCTTCCATATGCCGGTAATGGGCTGAAAACGCCTGTTTAGGGACTCTGCAGAGAAAGTGTTTGCAGACTGCTGAATCCACACACGGGTTTACCTCTGGAAGTTGAGTGCACACATTGACAACCGTTCTGTTAGATAGCTGCGTTTTGGATTTAGAAGCAGATATTTCCCTGTGCTTACTGCTGTTTCTTCCATATGCCGGTAATGGGCTGAAAACGCCTGTTTTGGGACTCTGCAGAGAAAGTGTTTGCAGACTGCTGAATCCACACACGGGTTTAACTCTGGAAATTGAGTGCACACATTGACAACCGTTCTGTTAGATAGCTGCGTTTTGGATTTAGAAGCAGATATTTCCTTGTGCTTACTGCTGTTTCTTCCATATGCCAGTAATGGGCTGAAAACGCCTGTTTTGGGACTCTGCAGAGAAAGTGTTTGCAGACTGCTCAATCCACACACGGGTTTACCTCTGGAAGTTGAGTGCACACATTGACAACCGTTCTGTTAGATAGCTGCGTTTTGGATTTAGAAGAAGATATTTCCCTGTGCTTACTGCTGTTTTTTCCATATGCCGGAAATGGGCTGAAAACGCCTGTTTTGGGACTCTGCAGAGAAAGTGTTTGCAGACTGCTGAATGCAAACACGGGTTTTACTCTGGAAGTTGAGTGCACACATTGACAACCGTTCGGTTAGATAGCTGCGTTTTGGATTTAGAAGCAGATATTTCCCTGTGCTTACTGCTGTTTCTTCCATATGACGGTAATGGGCTGAAAACGCCTGTTTTTGGAATCTGCAGAGAAAGTGTTTGCAGACTGCTGAATCCACACACGGGTTTAACTCTGGAAGTTGAGTGCACACATTGACAACCGTTCTGTTAGATAGCTGCGTTTTGGATTTAGAAGCAGATATTTCCCTGTGCTTACTGCTGTTTCTTCCATATGACGGTAATGGGCTGAAATCGCCTGTTTTGGGGCTCTGCAGAGAAAGAGTTTGCAGACTGCTGAATCCACACACGGGTTTAACTCTGGAAGTTGAGTGCACACATTGACAACCGTTCTCTTAGATAGCTGCGTTTTGTATTTAGAATCAGATATTTCCCTGTGCTTACTGCTGTTTCTTCCATATGCCGGTAATGGGCTGAAAACGCCTGTTTTGGGACTCTGCAGAGAAAGTGTTTGCAGACTGCTGAATCCACACACCGGTTTAACTCTGGAAGTTGAATGCACACATAGACAACCGTTCTGTTAGATAGCTGCGTCTTGGATTTGGAAGCAGATATTTCCCTGTGCTTACTGCTGTTTCTTCCATATGCCGGTAATGGGCTGAAAACGCCTGTTTTGGGACTCCGCAGAGAAAGTGTTTGCAGACTGCTGAATCCACACACGGGTTTAACTCTGGAAGTTGAGTGCACACATTGACAACCGTTTTGTTAGGTAGCTTCGTTTTGGATTTAGAAGCAGATATTTCCCTGTGCTTACTGCTGTTTCTTCCACATGCCGGAAATGGGCTGAAAACGCCTGTATTGGGACTCTGCAGAGAAAGTGTTTGCAGACTGCTGAATCCACACACGGGTTTACCTCTGGAAGTTGAGTGCACACATTGACAACCGTTCTGTTAGATAGCTGCGATTTGGATTTAGAAGCAGATATTTCCCTGTGCTTACTGCTGTTTATTCCATATGCCGGTAATGGGCTGAAAACGCCTGTTTTGGGACTCTGCAGAGAAAGTGTTTGCAGACTGCTGAATCCACACACGGGTTTAACTCTGGAAGTTGAGTGCACACATTGACAACGGGTCTGTTAGATAGCTGCATTTTGGATTTAGAAGCAGATATTTCCCTGTGCTTACTGCTGTTTCTTCCATAGGCCGGTAATGGGATGAAAACGCCTGTTTTGGGACTCTGCAGAGAAAGAGTTTGCAGACTGCTGAATCCACACACGGGTTTAACTCTGGAAGTTGAGTGCACTCATTGACAACCGTTCTGTTAGATAGCTGCGTTTTGGATTTAGAAGCAGATATTTCCCTGTGCTTACTGCTGTTTCTTCCATATACCGGTAATGGGCTGAAAACGCCTGTTTTGGGACACTGCAGAGAAAGTGTTTGCAGACTGCTGAATCCACACACGGGTTTAACTCTGGAAGTTGAGTTCACACATTGACAACCGTTCTGTTAGATAGCTGCGTTTTGGATTTAGAAGCAGATATTTCCCTGTGTTTACTGCTTTTTCTTCCATATGCCGGTAATGGGCTGAAAACGCCTGTTTTGAGACTCTGCAGAGAAAGTGTTTGCAGACTGCTGAATCCACACACGGGTTTAACTCTGGAAATTGAGTGCACACATTGACAACCGTTCTGTTAGATAGCTGCGTTTTGGATTTAGAAGGAGATATTTCCCTGTGCTTACTGCTGTTTCTTCCATATGCCGGTAATGGGCTGAAAACGCCTGTTTTGGGACTCTGCAGAGAAAGTGTTTGCAGACTGCTGAATCCACACACGGCTTTAACTCCGGAAGTTGAGTGCACACATTGACAACCGTTCTGTTAGATAGCTGCGTTTTGGATTTAGAAACAGATATTTCCCTGTGCTTACTGCTGTTTCTTCCATATGCCGGTAATGGGCTGAAAACACCTGTTATCGGACTCTGCAGAGAAAGAGTTTGCAGACTGCTGAATCCACACACGGGTTTAACTCTGGAAGTTGAGTGCACACATTGACAACCGTTCTGTTAGATAGCTGCGTTTTGGATTTAGAAGCAGATATTTCCCTGTGCTTACTGCTGTTTCTTCCATATGCCGGTAATGGGCTGAAAACGCCTGTTTTGGGACTCTGCAGAGAAAGAGTTTGCAGACTGCTGAATCCACACACGGGTTTAACTCTGGAAGTTGAGTGCACACATTGACAACCGTTCTGTTAGATAGCTTCGTTTTGGATTTAGAAGCAGATATTTCCCTGTGCTTACTGCTGTTTCTTCCATATGCCGGTAATGGGCTGAAAACGCCTGTTTTGGGACTCTGCAGAGAAAGTGTTTGCAGACTGCTGAATCCACACACGGGTTTAACTCTGGAAGTTGAGTGCACACATTGACAACCGTTCTGTTAGATAGCTGCGTTTTGGATTTAGAAGCAGATATTTCCCTGTGCTTACTGCTGTTCCTTCCATATGCCGGTAATGGGCTGAAAACGCCTGTTTTGGGACTCTGCAGAGAAAGTGTTTGCAGACTGCTGAATCCACACACGGGTTTAACTCTGGAAGTTGAGTGCACACATTGACAACCATTCTGTTAGATAGCTGCGTTTTGGATTTAGAAGCAGATATTTCCCTATGCTTACTGCTGTTTCTTCAACATGCCGGTAATGGGCTGAAAACGCCTGTTTTGGGACTCTGCAGAGAAAGTGTTTGCAGACTGCTGAGTCCACACACGGGTTTAACTCTGGAAGTTGAGTGCACACATTGACAACCGTTCTGTTAGATAGCTGCGTTTTGGATTTAGAAGCAGATATTTCCCTGTGTTTACTGCTGTTTCTTCAATATGCCGGTAATGGGCTGAAAACGCCTGTTTTGGGACTCTGCAGAGAAAGTGTTTGCAGACTGCTGAATCCAAACACGGGTTTAACTCTGGAAGTTGAGTGCACACATTGACAACCGTTCTGTTAGATAGCTTCGTATTGGATTTAGAAGCAGATATTTCCCTGTGCTTACTGCTGTTTCTTCCATATGCCGGTAACGGGCTGAAAACGCCTGTTTTGGGACTCTGCAGAGAAAGAGTTTGCAGACTGCTGAATCCACACACCGGTTTAACTCTGGAAGTTGAGTGCACACATTGACAACCGCTCTTTTAGATAGCTGTGTTTTGGATTTAGAAGCAGATATTTCCCTGTGCTTACTGCTGTTTCTTCCATATGCCGGTAATGGGCTGAAAACGCCTGTTTTGGGACTCTGCAGAGAAAGGGTTTGCAGACTGCTGAATCCACACACGGGTTGAACTCTGGAAGTTGAGTGCGCACATTGACAACCGTTCTGTTAGATAGCTGCCTTTTGGATTTAGAAGCAGTTATTTCCCTGTGCTTACTGCTGTTTCTTCCATATGCCGGTAATGGGCTGAAAACGCCTGTTTTGGGACTCTGCAGAGAAAGTGTTTGCAGACTGCTGATTCCACACACGGCTTTAACTCTGGAAGTTGAGTGCACACATTGACAACCGTTCTGTTAGATAGCTGCGTTTTGGATTTAGAAGCAGATATTTCCCTGTGCTTACTGCTGTTTCTTCCATATGCCGGTAATGGGCTGAAAACGCCTGTTTTGGGACTCTGCAGAGAAAGAGTTTGCAGACTGCTGAATGCACACAGGGGTTTAACTCTGGAAGTTGAGTGCACACATTGACAACCGTTCTGTTAGATAGCTGCGTTTTGGATTTAGAAGCAGATATTTCCCTGTGCTTACTGCTGTTTCTTCCATATGCCGGTAATGGGCTGAAAACGCCTGTTTTGGGACTCTGCAGAGAAAGTGTTTGCAGACTGCTGAATCCACACACGGGTTTAACTCTGGAAGTTGAGTGCACACATTGACAACCGTTCTGTTAGATAGCTGCGTTTTGGATTTAGAAGCAGATATTTCCCTGTGCTTACTGCTGTTTCTTCCATATGCCGGTAATGGGCTGAAAACGCCTGTTTTGGGACTCTGCAGAGAAAGTGTTTGCAGACTGCTGAATCCACACACGGGTTTACCTCTGGAAGTTGAGTGCACACATTGACAACCGTTCTGTTAGATAGCTGCGTTTTGGATTTAGAAGCAGATATTTCCCTATGCTTACTGCTGTTTCTTCCACATGCCGGTAATGGGCTGAAAACGCCTGTTTGGGGACTCTGCAGAGAAAGTGTTTGCAGACTGCTGAATCCACACACGGGTTTAACTCTGGAAGTTGAGTGCACACATTGACAACCGTTCTGTTAGATAGCTGCGTTTTGGATTTAGAAGCAGATATTTCCCTATGCTTACTGCTGTTTCTTCCACATGCCGGTAATGGGCTGAAAACGCCTGTTTTGGGACTCTGCAGAAAAAGTGTTTGCAGACTGCTGAATCCACACACGGGTTTACCTCTGGAAGTTGAGTGCACACATTGACAACCGTTCTGTTAGATAGCTGCGTTTTGGATTTAGAAGCAGATATTTCCCTGTGCTTACTGCTGTTTCTTCCATATGCCGGTAACGGGCTGAAAACGACTGTTTTGGGACTCTGCAGAGAAAGAGTTTGCAGACTGCTGAATCCACACACCGGTTTAAATCTGGAAGTTGAGTGCACACATTGACAACCGCTCTTTTAGATAGCTGCGTTTTGGATTTAGAAGCAGATATTTCCCTGTGCTTACTGCTGTTTCTTCCATATGCCTGTAATGGGCTGAAAACGCCTGTTTTGGGACTCTGCAGAGAAAGTGTTTGCAGACTGCTGAATCCACACACAGGTTTAACTCTGGAAGTTGAGGGCACACATTGACAACCGTTCTGTTAGATAGCTGCGTTTTGGATTTGGAAGCAGATATTTCCCTGTGCTTACTGCTGTTTCTTCCATATGCCGGTAATGGGCTGAAAACGCCTGTTTTGGGACTCCGCAGAGAAAGTGTTTGCAGACTGCTGAATCCACACTGGTTTAACTCTGGAAGTTGAGTGCACACATTGACAACCGTTTTGTTAGGTAGCTTCGTTTTGGATTTAGAAGCAGATATTTCCCTGTGCTTACTGCTGTTTCTTCCATATGCCGGAAATGGGCTGAAAACGCCTGTATTGGGACTCTGCAGAGAAAGTGTTTGCATACTGCTGAATCCACACACGGGTTTACCTCTGGAAGTTGAGTGCACACATTGACAACCGTTCTGTTAGATAGCTGCGTTTTGGATTTAGAAGCAGATATTTCCCTGTGCTTATTGCTGTTTCTTCCATGTGCCGGTAATTGGCTGAAAACCCCTGTTTTGGGACTCTGCAGAGAAAGTGTTTGCAGACTGCTGAATCCACACACAGGTTTAACTCTGGAAGTTGAGTGCACACATTGACAACCGTTTTGTTAGGTAGCTGCGTTTTGGATTTAGAAGCAGATATTTCCCTCTGCTTACTGCTGTTTCTTCCATATGCCGGTAATGGGCTGAAAACGCCTGTTTTGGGACTCTGCAGAGAAAGTGTTTGCAGACTGCTGAATACCACACACGGGTTTAACTCTGGAAGTTGAGTGCACACATTGACAACCGTTCTATTAGATAGCTGCGTTTTGGATTTAGAAGCAGATGTTTCCCTGTGCTAACTTCTGTTTCTTCCATATGCCGGTAATGGGCTGAAAACACCTGTTTTGGGACTCAGCAGAGAAAGTGTTTGCAGACTGCTGAATCCACACACGGGTTTAACTCTGGAAGTTGAGTGCACACATTGACAACCGTTCTGTTAGGTAACTGCATTTTGGATTTAGAAGCAGATATTTCCCTGTGCTTACTGCTGTTTCTTCCATATGCCGGTAATGGGCTGAAAACGCCTGTTTTGGGACTCTGCAGAGAAAGTGTTTGCAGACTGCTGAATCCACACACGGGTTTATCTCTGGAAGTTCAGTGCACACATTGACAACCGTTCTGTTAGATAGCTGCGTTTTGGATTTAGAAGCAGATATTTCCCTGTGCTTACTGCCCTTTCTTCCATATGCCGGTAATGGGCTGAAAACGCCTGTTTTGGGACTCTGCAGAGAAAGTGTTTGCAGACTGCTGAATCTACACACGGCTTTAACTCTGGAAGTTGAGTGCACACATTGACAACCGTTCTGTTAGATTGCTGCGTTTTGGATTTAGAAGCAGATATTTGCCTGTGCTTACTGCTGTTTCTTCCATATGCCGGTAATGGGCTGAAAACGCCTGTTTTGGGACTCTGCAGAGAACGTGTTTGCAGACTGCTGAATCCACACACGGGTTTAATTCTGGAAATTGAGTGCACACATTGACAACCGTTCTGTTAGATAGCTGCGTTTTGGATTTAGAAGAAGATATTTCCCTGTGCTTACTGCTGTTTCTTCCATATGCCGGAAATGGGCTGAAAACGCCTGTTTTGGGACTCTGCAGAGAAAGTGTTTGCAGACTGCTGAATCCAAACACGGGTTTTACTCTGGAAGTTGAGTGCACACATTGACAACCGTTCTGTTAGATAGCTGCGTTTTGGATTTAGAAGCAGATATTTGCCTGTGCTTACTGCTGTTTCATCCATTTGCTGGTAATGGGCTGAAAACGCCTGTTTTGGGGCTCTGCAGAGAAAGTGTTTGCAGACTGCTGAATCCACACACGGGTTTAACTCTGGAAGTTGAGTGCACACATTGACAACCGTTCTGTCAGATAGCTGCGTTTTGGATTTAGAAGCAGATATTTCCCTGTGCTTACTGCTGTTTCTTCCATATGCCGGTAATGGGCTGAAAACGCCTGTTTTGGGACTCCGCAGAGAAAGTGTTTGCAGACTGCTGAATCCAAACACGGGTTTAACTCTGGAAGTTGAGTGCACACATTGACAACCGTTTTGTTAGGTAGCTTCGTTTTCGATTTAGAAGCAGATATTTCCCTGTGCTTACTGCTGTTTCTTCCATATGCCGGAAATGGGCTGAAAACGCCTGTATTGGGACTCTGCAGAGAAAGTGTTTGCAGACTGCTGAATCCACACACGGGTTTACCTCTGGAAGTTGAGTGCACACATTGACAACCGTTCTGTTAGATAGCTGCGTTTTAGATTTAGAAGCAGATATTTCCCTGTGCTTACTGCTGTTTCTTCCACATGCCGGTAATGGGCTGAAAACGCCTGTTTTGGGACTCTGCAGAGAAAGTGTTTGCAGACTGCTGAATCCACACACCGGTTTAACTCTGGAAGTTGAGGGCACACATTGACAACCGTTCTCTTAGATAGCTGCGTTTTGGATTTGGAAGCAGATATTTCCCTGGGCTTACTGCTGTTTCTTCCATATGCCGGTAATGGGCTGAAAACGCCTGTTTTGGGACTCCGCAGAGAAAGTGTTTGCAGTCTGCTGAATCCACACACGGGTTTAACTCTGGAAGTTGAGTGCACACATTGACAACCGTTTTGTTAGGTAGCTTCGTTTTCGATTTAGAAGCAGATATTTCCCTGTGCTTACTGCTGTTTCTTCCATATGCCGGAAATGGGCTGAAAACGCCTGTATCGGGACTCTGCAGAGAAAGTGTTTGCAGACTGCTGAATCCACACACGGGTTTACCTATGGAAGTTGAGTGCACACATTGACAACCGTTCTGTTAGATAGCTGCGTTTTGGATTTAGAAGCAGATATTTCCCTGTGCTTACTGCTGTTTCTTCCATATGCCGGTAATGGGCTGAAAACGCCTGTTTTGGGACTCTGCAGAGAAAGTGTTTGCAGACTGCTGAATCCACACACGGGTTTAACTCTGGAAGTTGAGTGCACACATTGACAACGGGTCTGTTAGATAGCTGCGTTTTGGATTTAGAAGCAGATATTTCCCTGTGCTTACTGCTGTTTCTTCCATATGCCGGTAATGGGATGAAAACGCCTGTTTTGGGACTCTGCAGAGAAAGAGTTTGCAGACTGCTGAATCCACACACGGGTTTAACTCTGGAAGTTGAGTGCACACATTGACAACCGTTCTGTTAGATAGCTGCGTTTTGGATTTAGAAGCAGATATTTCCCGGTGCTTACTGCTGTTTCTTCCATATGCCGGTAATGGGCTGAAAACGCCTGTTTTGGGACTCTGCAGAGAAAGTGTTTGCAGACTGCTGAATCCACACACGGGTTTAACTCTGGAAGTTGAGTGAACACATTGACAACCGTTCTGTTAGATAGCTGCGTTTTGGATTTAGAAGCAGATATTTCCCTGTGCTTGCTGCTGTTTCTTCCATATGACGGTAATGGGCTGAAAACGCCTGTTTTGGGAATCTGCAGAGAAAGTGTTTGCAGACTGCTGAATCCACACACGGGTTTAACTCTGGAAGTTGAGTGAACACATTGACAACCGTTCTGTTAGGTAACTGCGTTTTGGATTTAGAAGCAGATATTTCCCTGTGCTTACTGCTGTTTCTTCCATATGCCGATAATGGGCTGAAAACGCCTGTTTTGGGACTCTGCAGAGAAACTGTTTGCAGACTGCTGAATCCACACACGGCTTTAACTCTGGAAGTTGAGTGCACACATTGACAACCGTTCTGTTAGATAGCTGCGTTTTGGATTTAGAAGCATATATTTCCCTGTGCTTACTGCTGTTTCTTCCATAAGCCGGTAATGGGCTGAAAACGCCTGTTTTGGGACTCTGCAGAGAAAGAGTTTGCAGACTGCTGAATCCACACACGGGTTTAACTCTGGAAGTTGAGTGCACACATTGACAACCGTTTTGTTAGGTAGCTGCGTTTTGGATTTAGAAGCAGATATTTCCCTGTGCTTACTGCTGTTTCTTCCATATGCCGGGAATGGGCTGAAAACGCCTGTTTTGGGACTCTGCAGAGAAAGTGTTTGCAGACTGCTGAATACCACACACGGGTTTAACTCTGGAAGTTGAGTGCACACATTGACAACCGTTCTATTAGATAGCTGCGTTTTGGATTTAGAAGCAGATGTTTCCCTTTGCTAACTTCTGTTTCTTCCATATGCCGGTAATGGGCTGAAAACACCTGTTTTGGGACTCAGCAGAGAAAGTGTTTGCAGACTGCTGAATCCACACACGGGTTTAACTCTGGAAGTTGAGTGCACACATTGACAACCGTTCTGTTAGGTAACTGCGTTTTGGATTTAGAAGCAGATATTTCCCTGTGCTTACTGCTGTTTCTTCCATATGCCGGTAATGGGCTGAAAACGCATGTTTTGGGGCTCTGCAGAGAAAGTGTTTGCAGCCTGCTGAATCCACACACGGGTTTAACTCTGGAAGTCGAGTGCACACATTGACAACCGTTCTGTTAGATAGCTGCGTTTTGGATTTAGAAGCAGATATTTCCCTGTGCTTACTGCTGTTTCTTCCATATGCCGGTAATGGGCTGAAAACGCCTGTTTTGGGACTCTGCAGAGAAAGTGTTTGCAGACTGCTGAATCCACACACGGGTTTATCTCTGGAAGTTCAGTGCACACATTGACAACCGTTCTGTTAGATAGCTGCGTTTTGGATTTAGAAGCAGATATTTCCCTGTGCTTACTGCCCTTTCTTCCAAATGCCGGTAATGGGCTGAAAACGCCTGTTTTGGGACTCTGCAGAGAAAGTGTTTGCAGACTGCTGAATCCACACACGGGTTTACCTCTGGAAGTTGAGTGCACACATTGACAACCGTTCTGTTAGATAGCTGCGTTTTGGATTTAGAAGCAGATATTTCCCTGTGCTTACTGCTGTTTCTTCCATATGCCGGTAATGGGGTGAAAACGCCTGTTTTGGGACTCTGCAGAGAAAGTGTTTGCAGACTGCTGAATCCACACACGGGTTTAATTCTGGAAGTTGAGTGCACACATTGACAACCGTTCTGTTAGATAGCTGCGTTTTGGATTTAGAAGCAGATATTTCCCTGTGCTTACTGCTGTTTCTTCCATATGCCGGTAATGGGCTGAAAACGCCTGTTTTGGGACTCTGCAGAGAAAGTGTTTGCAGACTGCTCAATCCACACACGGGATTACCTCTGGAAGTTGAGTGCACACATTGACAACCGTTCTGTTAGATAGCTGCGTTTTGGATTTAGAAGAAGATATTTCCCTGTGCTTACTGCTGTTTCTTCCATATGCCGGAAATGGGCTGAAAACACCTGTTTTGGGACTCTGCAGAGAAAGTGTTTGCAGACTGCTGAATCCAAACACGGGTTTTACTCTGGAAGTTGAGTGCACACATTGACAACCGTTCTGTTAGATAGCTGCGTTTTGGATTTAGAAGCAGATATTTGCCTGTGCTTACTGCTGTTTCATCCATTTGCTGGTAATGGGCTGAAAACGCCTGTTTTGGGGCTCTGCAGAGAAAGTGTTTGCAGACTGCTGAATCCACACACGGGTTTAACTCTGGAAGTTGAGTGCACACATTGACAACCGTTCTGTTAGATAGCTGCGTTTTGGATTTAGAAGCAGATATTTCCCTGTGCTTACTGCTGTTTCTTCCATATGCCGGTAATGGGCTGAAAACGCCTGTTTTGGGACTCTGCAGAGAAAGTGTTTGCAGACTGCTGAATCCACACACCGGTTTAACTCTGGAATTTGAGGGCACACATTGACAACCGTTCTGTTAGATACCTGCGTTTTGGATTTGGAAGCAGATATTTCCCTGGGCTTACTTCTGTTTCTTCCATATGCCGGTAATGGGCTGAAAACGCCTGTTTTGGGACTCTGCAGAGAAAGTGTTTGCAGACTGCTGAATCCACACACGGGTTTAACTCTGGAAGTTGAGTGCACACATTGACAACCGTTTTGTTAGGTAGCTTCGTTTTCGATTTAGAAGCAGATATTTCCCTGTGCTTACTGCTGTTTCTTCCATATGCCGGAAATGGGCTGAAAACGCCTGTATTGGGACTCTGCAGAGAAAGAGTTTGCAGACTGCTGAATCCACACACGGGTTTAACTCTGGAAGTTGAGTGCACACATTGACAACCGTTCTGTTAGATAGCTGCGTTTTGGATTTAGAAGCAGATATTTCCCTGTGCTTACTGCTGTTTCTTCCATATGCCGGTAATGGGCTGAAAATGCCTGTTTTGGGACTCTGCAGAGAAAGTGTTTGCAGACTGCTGAATCCACACACGGGTTTAACTCTGGAAGTTGAGTGAACACATTGACAACCGTTCTGTTAGATAGCTGCGTTTTGGATTTAGAAGCAGATATTTCCCTGTGCTTACTGCTGTTTCTTCCATATGACGGTAATGGGCTGAAAACGCCTGTTTTGGGAATCTGCAGAGAAAGTGTTTGCAGACTGCTGAATCCACACACGGGTTTAACTCTGGAAGTTGAGTGAACAGATTGACAACCGTTCTGTTAGGTAACTGCGTTTTGGATTTAGAAGCAGATATTTCCCTGTGCTTACTGCTGTTTCTTCCATATGCCGGTAATGGGCTGAAAACGCCTGTTTTGGGACTCTGCAGAGAAAGTGTTTGCAGACTGCTGAATCCACACACGGGTTTAACTCTGGAAGTTGAGTGCACACATTGACAACCGTTCTGTTAGATAGCTGCGTTTTGGATTTAGAAGCAGATATTTCCCTGTGCTTACTGCTGTTTCTTCCATAAGCCGGTAATGGGCTGAAAACGCCTGTTTTGGGACTCTGCAGAGAAAGAGTTTGCAGACTGCTGAATCCACACACGGGTTTAACTCTGGAAGTTGAGTGCACACATTGACAACCGTTCTGTTAGATAGCTGCGTTTTGGATTTAGAAGCAGATATTTCCCTGTGCTTACTGCTGTTTCTTCCTTATGCCGGTAATGGACTGAAAACGCCTGTTTTGGGACTCTGCAGAGAAAGAGTTTGCAGACTGCTGAATCCACACACGGGTTTAACTCTGGAAGTTGAGTGCACACATTGACAACCGTTCTGTTAGATAGCTTCGTTTTGGATTTAGAAGCAGATATTTCCCTGTGCTTACTGCTGTTTCTTCCATATGCCGGTAATGGGCTGAAAACGCCTGTTTTGGGACTCTGCAGAGAAAGTGCTTGCAGACTGCTGAATCCACACACCGGTTTAACTCTGGAAGTTGAGGGCACACATTGACAACCGTTCTGTTAGATAGCTGCGTTTTGCATTTGGAAGCAGATATTTCCCTGGGCTTACTGCTGTTTCTTCCATATGCCGGTAATGGGCTGAAAACGCCTGTTTTGGGACTCCGCAGAGAAAGTGTTTGCAGACTGCTGAATCCACACACGGGTTTAACTCTGGAAGTTGAGTGCACACATTGACAACCGTTTTGTTAGGTAGCTTCGTTTTCGATTTAGAAGCAGATATTTCCCTGTGCTTACTGCTGTTTCTTCCATATGCCGGAAATGGGCTGAAAACGCCTGTATTGGGACTCTGCAGAGAAAGAGTTTGCAGACTGCTGAATCCACACACGGGTTTAACTCTGGAAGTTGAGTGCACACATTGACAACCGTTCTGTTAGATAGCTGCGTTTTGGATTTAGAAGCAGATATTTCCCTGTGCTTACTGCTGTTTCTTCCATTTGCCGGTAATGGGCTGAAAATGCCTGTTTTGGGACTCTGCAGAGAAAGTGTTTGCAGACTGCTGAATCCACACACGGGTTTAACTCTGGAAGTTGAGTGAACACATTGACAACCGTTCTGTTAGATAGCTGCGTTTTGGATTTAGAAGCAGATATTTCCCTGTGCTTACTGCTGTTTCTTCCATATGACGGTAATGGGCTGAAAACGCCTGTTTTGGGAATCTGCAGAGAAAGTGTTTGCAGACTGCTGAATCCACAAACGGGTTTAACTCTGGAAGTTGAGTGAACAGATTGACAACCGTTCTGTTAGGTAACTGCATTTTGGATTTAGAAGCAGATATTTCCCTGTGCTTCCTGCTGTTTCTTCCATATGCCGGTAATGGGCTGAAAACGCCTGTTTTGGGACTCTGCAGAGAAAGTGTTTGCAGACTGCTGAATCCACACACGGGTTTAACTCTGGAAGTTGAGTGAACACATTGACAACCGTTCTGTTAGATAGCTGCGTTTTGGATTTAGAAGCAGATATTTCCCTGTGCTTACTGCTGTTTCTTCCATAAGCCGGTAATGGGCTGAAAACGCCTGTTTTGGGACTCTGCAGAGAAAGAGTTTGCAGATTGCTGAATCCACACACGGGTTTAACTCTGGAAGTTGAGTGCACACATTGACAACCGTTCTGTTAGATAGCTGCGTTTTGGATTTAGAAGCAGATATTTCCCTGTGCTTACTGCTGTTTCTTCCATATGCCGGTAATGGGCTGAAAACGCCTTTTTTGGGACTCTGCAGAGAAAGAGTTTGCAGACTGCTGAATCCACACACGGGTTTAACTCTGGAAGTTGAGTGCACACATTGACAACCGTTCTGTTAGATAGCTGCGTTTTGGATTTAGAAGCAGATATTTCCCTGTGCTTACTGCTGTTTCTTCCATATGCCGGTAATGGGCTGAAAACTCCTGTTTTGGGACTCTGCAGAGAAAGTGTTTGCAGACTGCTGAATCCACACACGGGTTTAACTCTGGAAGTTGAGTGTACACATTGACAACCGTTCTGTTAGATAGCTGCGTTTTGGATTTAGAAGCAGATATTTCCCTGTACTTACTGCTGTTTCTTCCATATGCCGGTAATGGGCTGAAAACGCCTGTTTTGGGACTCTGCAGAGAAAGTGTTTGCAGACTGCTGAATCCACACACGGGTTTAACTCTGGAAGTTGAGTGCACACATTGACAGCCGTTCTGTTAGATAGCTGCGTTTTGGATTTAGAAGCAGATATTTCCCTATGCTTACTGCTGTTTCTTCCACATGCCGGTAATGGGCTGAAAACGCCTGTTTTGGGACTCTGCAGAGAAAGTGTTTGCAGACTGCTGAATCCACACACGGGTTTACCTCTGGAAGTTGAGTGCACACATTGACAACCGTTCTGTTAGATAGCTGCGTTTTGGATTTAGAAGCAGATATTTCCCTGTGCTTACTGCTGTTTCTTCCATATGGCGGAAATGGGCTGAAAACGCCTGTTTTGCGACTCTGCAGAGAAAGTGTTTGCAGACTGCTGAATCCAAACACGGGTTTAACTCTGGAAGTTGAGTGCACACATTGACAACCGTTCTGTTACAGAGCTTCGTTTTGGATTTAGAAGCAGATATTTCCCTGAGCTTACTGCTGTTTCTTCCATATGCCGGTAATGGGCTGAAAACGCCTGTTTTGGGACTCTGCAGAGAAAGTGTTTGCAGACTGCTGAATCCACACACGGGTTTAATTCTGGAAGTTGAGTGCACACATTGACAACCGTTCTGTTAGATAGCTGCGTTTTGGATTTAGAAGCAGATATTTCCCTGTGCTTACTGCTGTTTCTTCCATATGCCGGTAATGGGCTGAAAACGCCTGTTTTGGGACTCTGCAGAGAAAGTGTTTGCAGACTGCTGAATCCACACACAGGTTTAACTCTGGAAGTTGAGTGCACACATTGACAACCGTTCTGTTAGATAGCTGCGTTTTGGATTTGGAAGCAGATATTTCCCTGTGCTTACTGCTGTTTCTTCCATATGCCGGTAATGGGCTGAAAACGCCTGTTTTGGGACTCTGCAGAGAAAGTGTTTGCAGACTGCTGAATCCACACTGGTTTAACTCTGGAAGTTGAGTGCACACATTGACAACCGTTTTGTTAGGTACCTTCGTTTTGGATTTAGAAGCAGATATTTCCCTGTGCTTACTGCTGTTTCTTCCATATGCCGGAAATGGGCTGAAAACGCCTGTATTGGGACTCTGCAGAGAAAGTGTTTGCATACTGCTGAATCCACACACGGGTTTACCTCTGGAAGTTGAGTGCACACATTGACAACCGTTCTGTTAGATAGCTGCGTTTTGTATTTAGAAGCAGATATTTCCCTGTGCTTATTGCTGTTTCTTCCATATGCCGATAATTGGCTGAAAACCCCTGTTTTGGGACTCTGCACAGAAAGTGTTTGCAGACTGCTGAATCCACACACAGGTTTAACTCTGGAAGTTGAGTGCACACATTGACAACCGTTTTGTTAGGTAGCTGCGTTTTGGATTTAGAGGCAGATAATTCCCTCTGCTTACTGCTGTTTCTTCCATATGCCGGTAATGGGCTGAAAACGCCTGTTTTGGGACTCTGCAGAGAAAGTGTTTGCAGACTGCTGAATACCACACACGGGTTTAACTCTGGAAGTTGAGTGCACACATTGACAACCGTTCAATTAGATAGCTGCGTTTTGGATTTAGAAGCAGATGTTTCCCTGTGCTAACTTCTGTTTCTTCCATATGCCGGTAATGGGCTGAAAACACCTGTTTTGGGACTCAGCAGAGAAAGTGTTTGCAGACTGCTGAATCCACACACGGGTTTAACTCTGGAAGTTGAGTGCACACATTGACAACCGTTCTGTTAGGTATCTGCGTTTTGGATTTAGAAGCAGATATTTCCCTGTGCTTACTGCTGTTTCTTCCATATGCCGGTAATGGGCTGAAAACGCATGTTTTGGGGCTCTGCAGAGAAAGTGTTTGCAGCCTGCTGAATCCACACACGGGTTTAACTCTGGAAGTCGAGTGCACACATTGACAACCGTTCTGTTAGATAGCTGCGTTTTGGATTTAGAAGCAGATATTTCCCTGTGCTTACTGCTGTTTCTTCCATATGCCGGTAATGGGCTGAAAACGCCTGTTTTGGGACTCTGCAGAGAAAGTGTTTGCAGACTGCTGAATCCACACACGGGTTTATCTCTGGAAGTTCAGTGCACACATTGACAACCGTTCTGTTAGATAGCTGCGTTTTGGATTTAGAAGCAGATATTTCCCTGTGCTTACTGCCCTTTCTTCCATATGCCGGTAATGGGCTGAAAACGCCTGTTTTGGGACTCTGCAGAGAAAGTGTTTGCAGACTGCTGAATCCGCACACGGGTTTAACTCTGGAAATTGAATGGACACATTGACAACCGTTCTGTTAGATAGCTGCGTTTTGGATTTAGAAGCAGATATTTCCCTGTGCTTACTGCTGTTTCTTCCATATGCCGGTAATGGGCTGAAAACGCCTGTTTTGGGACTCTGCAGAGAAAGTGTTTGCAGACTGCTCAATCCACACACGGGTTTACCTCTGGAAGTTGAGTGCACACATTGAAAACCGTTCTGTTAGATAGCTGCGTTTTGGATTTAGAAGAAGATATTTCCCTGTGCTTACTGCTGTTTCTTCCATATGCCGGAAAAGGGCTGAAAACGCCTGTTTCGGGACTCTGCAGAGAAAGTGTTTGCAGACTGCTGAATCTAAACACGGGATTTACTCTGGAAGTTGAGTGCACACATTGACAACCGTTCTGATAGATAGCTGCGTTTTGGATTTAGAAGCAGATATTTGCCTGTGCTTACTGCTGTTTCATCCATTTGCTGGTAATGGGCTGAAAACGCCTGTTTTGGGGCTCTGCAGAGAAAGTGTTTGCAGACTGCTGAATCCACACACGGGTTTAACTCTGGAAGTTGAGTGCACACATTGATAACCGTTCTGTTAGATAGCTGCGTTTTGGATTTAGAAGCAGATATTTCCCTGTGCTTACTGCTGTTTCTTCCATATGCCGGTAATGGGCTGAAAACGCCTGTTTTGGGACTCTGCAGAGAAAGTGTTTGCAGACTGCTGAATCCACACACCGGTTTAACTCTGGAAGTTGAGTGCACACATTGACAACCGTTCTGTTAGATAGCTGCGTTTTGGATTTGGAAGCAGATATTTCCCTGGGCTTACTGCTGTTTCTTCCTTATGCCGGTAATGGGCTGAAAACGCCTGTTTTGGGACTCCGCAGAGAAAGTGTTTGCAGACTGCTGAATCCACACACGGGTTTGACTCTGGAAGTTGAGTGCACACATTGACAACCGTTTTGTTAGGTAGCTTCGTTTTCGATTTAGAAGCAGATATTTCCCTGTGCTTACTGCTGCTTCTTCCATATGCCGGAAATGGGCTGAAAACGCCTGTATTGGGACTCTGCAGAGAAAGTGTTTGCAGACTGCTGAATCCACACACGGGTTTACCTCTGGAAGTTGAGTGCACACATTGACAACCGTTCTGTTAGATAGCTGCGTTTGGGATTTAGAAGCAGATATTTCCCTGTGCTTACTGCTGTTTCTTCCATATGCCGGTAATGGGCTGAAAACGCCTGTTTTGGGACTCTGCAGAGAAAGTGTTTGCAGACTGCTGAATCCACACACCGGTTTAACTCTGGAAGTTGAGGGCACACATTGACAACCGTTCTGTTAGATAGCTGCGTTTTGGATTTGGAAGCAGATATTTCCCTGGGCTTACTGCTGTTTCTTCCATATGCCGGTAATGGGCTGAAAACGCCTGTTTTGGGACTCCGCAGAGAAAGTGTTTGCAGACTGCTGAATCCACACACGGGTTTAACTCTGGAAGTTGAGTGCACACATTGACAACCGTTCTGTTAGATAGCTGCGTTTTGGATTTAGAAGCAGATATTTCCCTGTGCTTACTGCTGTTTCTTCCATATGCCGGTAACGGGCTGAAAACGCCTGTTTTGGGACTCTGCAGAGAAAGAGTTTGCAGACTGCTGAATCCACACACCGGTTTAACTCTGGAGGTTGAGTGCACACATTGACAACCGCTCTTTTAGATAGCTGCGTTTTGGATTTAGAAGCAGATATTTCCCTGTGCTTACTGCTGTTTCTTCCATATGCCGGTAATGGGCTGAAAACGCCTGTTTTGGGACTCTGCAGAGAAAGTGTTTGCAGACTGCTGAATCCGCACACAGGTTTAACTCTGGAAGTTGAGTGCACACATTGACAACCGTTCTGTTAGATACCTGCGTTTTGGATTTGGAAGCAGATATTTCCCTGTGCTTACTGCTGTTTCTTCCATATGCCGGTAATGGGCTGAAAACGCCTGTTTTGGGACTCCGCAGAGAAAGTGTTTGCAGACTGCTGAATCCACACTGGTTTAACTCTGGAAGTTGAGTGCACACATTGACAACCGTTTTGTTAGGTAGCTTCGTTTTGGATTTAGAAGCAGATATTTCCCTGTGCTTACTGCTGTTTCTTCCATATGCCGGAAATGGGCTGAAAACGCCTGTATTGGGACTCTGCAGAGAAAGTGTTTGCATACTGCTGAATCCACACACGGGTTTACCTCTGGAAGTTGAGTGCACACATTGACAACCGTTCTGTTAGATAGCTGCGTTTTGTATTTAGAAGCAGATATTTCCCTGTGCTTACTGCTGTTTCTTCCATATGCCGGTAATGGGCTGAAAACCCCTGTTTTGGGACTCTGCAGAGAAAGTGTTTGCAGACTGCTGAATCCACACACAGGTTTAACTCTGGAAGTTGAGTGCACACATTGACAACCGTTTTGTTAGGTAGCTGCGTTTTGGATTTAGAAGCAGATATTTCCCTCTGCTTACTGCTGTTTCTTCCATATGCCGGAAATGGGCTGAAAACGCCTGTTTTGGGACTCTGCAGAGAAAGTGTTTGCAGACTGCTGAATCCAAACACGGGTTTTACTCTGGAAGTTGAGTGCACACATTGACAACCGTTCTGTTAGATAGCTGCGTTTTGGATTTAGAAGCAGATATTTGCCTGTGCTTACTGCTGTTTCATCCATTAGCTGGTAAAGGGCTGAAAACGCCTGTTTTGGGGCTCTGCAGAGAAAGTGTTTGCAGACTGCTGAATCCACACACGGGTTTACTCTGGAAGTTGAGTGCACACATTGACAACCGTTCTGTCAGATAGCTGCGTTTTGGATTTAGAAGCAGATATTTCCCTGTGCTTACTGCTGTTTCTTCCATATGCCGGTAATGGGCTGAAAACGCCTGTTTTGGGACTCTGCAGAGAAAGTGTTTGCAGACTGCTGAATCCACACACCGGTTTAACTCTGGAAGTTGAGGGCACACATTGACAACCGTTCTGTTAGATAGCTGCGTTTTGGATTTGGAAGCAGATATTTCCCTGGGCTTACTGCTGTTTCTTCCATATGCCGGTAATGGGCTGAAAACGCCTGTTTTGGGACTCCGCAGAGAAAGTGTTTGCAGACTGCTGAATCCACACACGGGTTTAACTCTGGAAGTTGAGTGCACACATTGACAACCGTTTTGTTAGGTAGCTTCGTTTTCGATTTAGAAGCAGATATTTCCCTGTGCTTACTGCTGTTTCTTCCATATGCCGGAAATGGGCTGAAAACGCCTGTATTGGGACTCTGCAGAGAAAGTGTTTGCAGACTGCTGAATCCACACACGGGTTTACCTATGGAAGTTGAGTGCACACATTGACAACCGTTCTGTTAGATAGCTGCGTTTTGGATTTAGAAGCAGATATTTCCCTGTGCTTACTGCTGTTTCTTCCATATGCCGGTAATGGGCTGAAAACGCCTGTTTTGGGACTCTGCAGAGAAAGTGTTTGCAGACTGCTGAATCCACACACGGGTTTAACTCTGGAAGTTGAGTGCACACATTGACAACGGGTCTGTTAGATAGCTGCGTTTTGGATTTAGAAGCAGATATTTCCCTGTGCTTACTGCTGTTTCTTAAACATGCCGGTAATGGGATGAAAACGCCTGTTTTGGGACTCTGCAGAGAAAGAGTTTGCAGACTGCTGAATCCACACACGGGTTTAACTCTGGAAGTTGAGTGCACACATTGACAACCATTCTGTTAGATAGCTGCGTTTTGGATTTAGAAGCAGATATTTCCCTGTGCTTACTGCTGTTTCTTCCATATGCCGGTAATGGGCTGAAAACGCCTGTTTTGGGACTCTGCAGAGAAAGTGTTTGCAGACTGCTGAATCCACACACGGGTTTAACTCTGGAAGTTGAGTGAACACATTGACAACCGTTCTGTTAGATAGCTGCGTTTTGGATTTAGAAGCAGATATTTACCTGTGCTTACTGCTGTTTCTTCCATATGACGGTAATGGGCTGAAAACGCCTGTTTTGGGAATCTGCAGAGAAAGTGTTTGCAGACTGCTGAATCCACACACGGGTTTAACTCTGGAAGTTGAGTGAACACATTGACAACCGTTCTGTTAGGTAACTGCGTTTTGGATTTAGAAGCAGATATTTCCCTGTGCTTACTGCTGTTTCTTCCATATGCCGATAATGGGCTGAAAACGCCTGTTTTGGGACTCTGCAGAGAAACTGTTTGCAGACTGCTGAATCCACACACGGCTTTAACTCTGGAAGTTGAGTGCACACATTGACAACCGTTCTGTTAGATAGCTGCGTTTTGGATTTAGAAGCAGATATTACCCTGTGCTTACTGCTGTTTCTTCCATATGCCGGTAATGGGCTGAAAACGCCTGTTTTGGGACTCTGCAGAGAAAGTGTTTGCAGACTGCTGAATCCACACACGGGTTTATCTCTGGAAGTTCAGTGCACACATTGACAACCGTTCTGTTAGATAGCTGCGTTTTGGATTTAGAAGCAGATATTTCCCTGTTCTTACTGCCCTTTCTTCCATATGCCGGTAATGGGCTGAAAACGCCTGTTTTGGGACTCTGCAGAGAAAGTGTTTGCAGACTGCTGAATCCACACACGGGTTTAACTCTGGAAGGTGAGTGCACACATTGACAACCGTTCTGTTAGATAGCTGCGTTTTGGATTTAGAAGCAGATATTTCCCTGTGCTTACTGCTGTTTCTTCCATATGCCGGTAATGGGATAAAAACGCCTGTTTTGGGACTCTGCAGAGAAAGTGTTTGCAGACTGCTGAATCCACACACGGTTTTAATTCTGGAAATTGAGTGCACACATTGACAACCGTTCTGTTAGATAGCTGCGTTTTGGATTTAGAAGCAGATATTTCCCTGTGCTTACTGCTGTTTCTTCCATATGCCGGTAATGGGCTGAAAACGCCTGTTTTGGGACTCTGCAGAGAAAGTGTTTGCAGACTGCTCAATCCACACACGGGTTTACCTCTGGAAGTTGAGTGCACACATTGACAACCGTTCTGTTAGATAGCTGCGTTTTGGATTTAGAAGAAGATATTTCCCTGTGCTTACTGCTGTTTCTTCCATATGCCGGAAATGGGCTGAAAACGCCTGTTTTGGGACTCTGCAGAGAAAGTGTTTGCAGACTGCTGAATCCAAACACGGGTTTTACTCTGGAAGTTGAGTGCACACATTGACAACCGTTCTGTTAGATAGCTGCGTTTTGGATTTAGAAGCAGATATTTGCCTGTGCTTACTGCTGTTTCATCCATTTGCTGGTAATGGGCTGAAAACGCCTGTTTTGGGGCTCTGCAGAGAAAGTGTTTGCAGACTGCTGAATCCACACACGGGTTTAACTCTGGAAGTTGAGTGCACACATTGACAACCGTTCTGTCAGATAGCTGCGTTTTGGATTTAGAAGCAGATATTTCCCTGTGCTTACTGCTGTTTCTTCCATATGCCGGTAATGGGCTGAAAACGCCTGTTTTGGGACTCTGCAGAGAAAGTGTTTGCAGACTGCTGAATCCACACACCGGTTTAACTCTGGAAGTTGAGGGCACACATTGACAACCGTTCTGTTAGATAGCTGCGTTTTGGATTTGGAAGCAGATATTTCCCTGGGCTTACTGCTGTTTCTTCCATATGCCGGTAATGGGCTGAAAACGCCTGTTTGGGACTCCGCAGAGAAAGTGTTTGCAGACTGCTGAATCCACACACGGGTTTAACTCTGGAAGTTGAGTGCACACATTGACAACCGTTTTGTTAGGTAGCTTCGTTTTCGATTTAGAAGCAGATATTTCCCTGTGCTTACTGCTGTTTCTTCCATATGCCGGAAATGGGCTGAAAACGCCTGTATTGGGACTCTGCAGAGAAAGTGTTTGCAGACTGCTGAATCCACACACGGGTTTACCTCTGGAAGTTGAGTGCACACATTGACAACCGTTCTGTTAGATAGCTGCGTTTTGGATTTAGAAGCAGATATTTCCCTGTGCTTACTGCTGTTTCTTCCACATGCCGGTAATGGGCTGAAAACGCCTGTTTTGGGACTCTGCAGAGAAAGTGTTTGCAGACTGCTGAATCCACACACCGGTTTAACTCTGGAAGTTGAGGGCACACATTGACAACCGTTCTCTTAGATAGCTGCGTTCTGGATTTGGAAGCAGATATTTCCCTGGGCTTACTGCTGTTTCTTCCATATGCCGGTAATGGGCTGAAAACGCCTGTTTTGGGACTCCGCAGAGAAAGTGTTTGCAGACTGCTGAATTCACACACGGGTTTAACTCTGGAAGTTGAGTGCACACATTGACAACCGTTTAGTTAGGTAGCTTCGTTTTCCATTTAGAAGCAGATATTTCCCTGTGCTTACTGCTGTTTCTTCCATATGCCGGAAATGGGCTGAAAACGCCTGTATTGGGACTCTGCAGAGAAAGTGTTTGCAGACTGCTGAATCCACACACGGGTTTAACTATGGAAGTTGAGTGCACACATTGACAACCGTTCTGTTAGATAGCTGCGTTTTGGATTTAGAAGCAGATATTTCCCTGTGCTTACTGCTGTTTCTTCCATATGCCGGTAATGGGCTGAAAACGCCTGTTTTGGGACTCTGCAGAGAAAGTGTTTGCAGACTGCTGAATCCACACACGGGTTTAACTCTGGAAGTTGAGTGCACACATTGACAACGGGTCTGTTAGATAGCTGCGTTTTGGATTTAGAAGCAGATATTTCCCTGTGCTTACTGCTGTTTCTTAAATATGCCGGTAATGGGATGAAAACGCCTCTTTTGGGACTCTGCAGAGAAAGAGTTTGCAGACTGCTGAATCCACACACGGGTTTAACTCTGGAAGTTGAGTGCACACATTGACAACCGTTCTGTTAGATAGCTGCGTTTTGGATTTAGAAGCAGATATTTCCCTGTGCTTACTGCTGTTTCTTCCATATGCCGGTAATGGGCTGAAAACGCCTGTTTTGGGACTCTGCAGAGAAAGTGTTTGCAGACTGCTGAATCCACTCACGGGTTTAACTCTGGAAGTTGAGTGAACACATTGACAACCGTTCTGTTAGATAGCTGCGTTTTGGATTTAGAAGCAGATATTTACCTGTGCTTACTGCTGTTTCTTCCATATGACGGTAATAGGCTGAAAACGCTTGTTTTGGGAATCTGCAGAGAAAGTGTTTGCAGACTGCTGAATCCACACACGGGTTTAACTCTGGAAGTTGAGTGAACACATTGACAACCGTTCTGTTAGGTAACTGCGTTTTGGATTTAGAAGCAGATATTTCCCTGTGCTTACTGCTGTTTCTTCCATATGCCGGAAAAGGGCTGAAAACGCCTGTTTCGGGACTCTGCAGAGAAAGTGTTTGCAGACTGCTGAATCCACACACGGGTTTAACTCTGGACGTTGAGTGAACACATTGACAACCGTTCTGTTAGATAGCTGCGTTTTGGATTTAGAAGCAGATATTTCCCTGTGCTTACTGCTGTTTCTTCCATATGACGGTAATGGGCTGAAAACGCCTGTTTTGGGAATCTGCAGAGAAAGTGTTTGCAGACTGCTGAATCCACACACGGGTTTAACTCTGGAAGTTGAGTGAACACATTGACAACCGTTCTGTTAGGTAACTGCGTTTTGGATTTAGAAGCAGATATTTCCCTGTGCTTACTGCTGTTTCTTCCATATGCCGATAATGGGCTGAAAACGCCTGTTTTGGGACTCTGCAGAGAAACTGTTTGCAGACTGCTGAATCCATACACGGCTTTAACTCTGGAAGTTGAGTGCACACATTGACAACCGTTCTGTTAGATAGCTGCGTTTTGGATTTAGAAGCAGATATTTCCCTGTGCTTACTGCTGTTTCTTCCATAAGCCGGTAATGGGCTGAAAACGCCTGTTTTGGGACTCTGCAGAGAAAGAGTTTGCAGACTGCTGAATCCACACACGGGTTTAACTCTGGAAGTTGAGTGCACACATTGACAACCGTTCTGTTAGATAGCTGCGTTTTGGATTTAGAAGCAGATATTTCCCTGTGCTTACTGCTGTTTCTTCCATATGCCGGTAATGGGCTGAAAACGCCTGTTTTGGGACTCTGCAGAGAAAGAGTTTGCAGATTGCCTAATCCACACCCGGGTTTAACTCTGGAAGTTGAGTGCACACATTGACAACCGTTCTGTTAGATAGCTTCGTTTTGGATTTAGAAGCAGATATTTCACTGTGCTTACTGCTGTTTCTTCCATATGCCAGTAATGGGCTGAAAACGCCTGTTTTGGGACTCTGCAGAGAAAGTGTTTGCAGACTGCTGAATCCACACACGGTTTTAATTCTGGAAATTGAGTGCACACATTGACAACCGTTCTGTTAGATAGCTGCGTTTTGGATTTAGAAGCAGATATTTCCCTGTGCTTTCTTCTGTTTCTTCCATATGCCGGTAATGGGCTGAAAACGCCTGTTTTGGGACTCTGCAGAGAAAGTGTTTGCAGACTGCTCAATCCACACACGGGTTTACCTCTGGAAGTTGAGTGCACACATTGACAACCGTTCTGTTAGATAGCTGCGTTTTGGATTTAGAAGAAGATATTTCCCTGTGCTTACTGCTGTTTCTTCCATATGCCGGAAATGGGCTGAAAACGCCTGTTTTGGGACTCTGCAGAGAAAGTGTTTGCAGACTGCTGAATCCAAACACGGGTTTTACTCTGGAAGTTGAGTGCACACATTGACAACCGTTCTGTTAGATAGCTGCGTTTTGGATTTAGAAGCAGATATTTGCCTGTGCTTACTGCTGTTTCATCCATTTGCTGGTAATGGGCTGAAAACGCCTGTTTTGGGGCTCTGCAGAGAAAGTGTTTGCAGACTGCTGAATCCACACACGGGTTTAACTCTGGAAGTTGAGTGCACACATTGACAACCGTTCTGTCAGATAGCTGCGTTTTGGATTTAGAAGCAGATATTTCCCTGTGCTTACTGCTGTTTCTTCCATATGCCGGTAATGGGCTGAAAACGCATGTTTTGGGACTCTGCAGAGAAAGTGTTTGCAGACTGCTGAATCCACACACCGGTTTAACTCTGGAAGTTGAGTGCACACATTGACAACCGTTCTGTTAGATAGCTGCGTTTTGGATTTGGAAGCAGATATTTCCCTGGGCTTACTGCTGTTTCTTCCATATGCCGGTAATGGGCTGAAAACGCCTGTTTTGGGACTCTGCAGAGAAAGTGTTTGCAGACTGCTGAATCCACACAGCGGTTTAACTCTGGAAGTTGAGTGCACACATTGACAACCGTTCTGTTAGATAGCTTCGTTTTGGATTTAGAAGCAGATATTTCCCTGTGCTTACTGCTGTTTCTTCCATATGCCGGTAACGGGCTGAAAACGCCTGTTTTGGGACTCTGCAGAGAAAGAGTTTGCAGACTGCTGAATCCACAAACCGGTTTACCTCTGGAAGTTGAGTGCACACATTGACAACCGCTCTTTTAGATAGCTGCGTTTTGGATTTAGAAGCAGATATTTACCTGTGCTTACTGCTGTTTCTTCCATATGGCGGTAATGGGCTGAAAACGCCTGTTTTGGGACTCTGCAGAGAAAGTGTTTGCAGACTGCTGAATCCACACACGGTTTAACTCTGGAAGTTGAGTGCACACATTGACAACGGGTCTGTTAGATAGCTGCGTTTTGGATTTAGAAGCAGATATTTCCCTGTGCTTACTGCTGTTTCTTCCATATGCCGGTAATGGGATAAAAACGCCTGTTTTGGGACTCTGCAGAGAATGAGTTTGCAGACTCCTGAATCCACACACGGGTTTAACTCTGGAAGTTGAGTGCACACATTGACAACCGTTCTGTTAGATAGCTGCGTTTTGGATTTAGAAGCAGATATTTCCCTGTGCTTACTGCTGTTTCTTCCACATGCCGGTAATGGGCTGAAAACGCCTGTTTTGGGACTCTGCAGAGAAAGTGTTTGCAGACTGCTGAATCCACACACGGGTTTAACTCTGGAAGTTGAGTGCACACATTGACAACCGTTCTGTTAGATAGCTGCGTTTTGGATTTAGAAGCAGATATTTCCCTGTGCTTATTGCTGTTTCTTCCATATGGCGGAAATGGGCTGAAAACGCCTGTTTTGGGACTCTGCAGAGAAAGTGTTTGCAGACTGCTGAATCCAAACACGGATTTAACTCTGGAAGTTGAGTGCACACATTGACAACCGTTCTGTTAGATAGCTTCGTTTTGGATTTAGAAGCAGATATTTCCCTGTGCTTACTGCTGTTTCTTCCATATGCCGGTAATGGGCTGAAAACGCCTGTTTTGGGACTCTGCAGAGAAAGAGTTTGCAGACTGCTGAATCCACAAACCGGTTTACCTCTGGAAGTTGAGTGCACACATTGACAACCGCTCTTTTAGATAGCTGCGTTTTGGATTTAGAAGCAGATATTTACCTGTGCTTACTGCTGTTTCTCCAATATGACGGTAATGGGCTGAAAACGCCTGTTTTGGGACTCTGCAGAGAAAGTGTTTGCAGACTGCTGAATCCACACACGGGTTTAACTCTGGAAGTTCAGTGAACACATTGACAACCATTCTGTTAAATAGCTGCGTTTTGGATTTAGAAGCAGATATTTCCCTGTGCTTACTGCTGTTTCTTCCATAGACCGGTAATGGGCTGAAAACCCCTGTTTTGGGACTCTGCAGAGAAAGTGTTTGCAGACTGCTGAATCCACACACGGGTTTAACTCTGGAAGTTGAGTGCACACATTGGCAACGGGTTTGTTAGATAGCTGCGTTTTGGATTTAGAAGCAGATATTTCCCTGTGCTTACTGCTGTTTCTTCCATATGCCGGTAATGGGATGAAAACGCCTGTTTTGGGACTCTGCAGAGAAAGAGTTTGCAGACTGCTGAATCCACACACGGGTTTAACTCTGGAAGTTGAGTGCACACATTGACAACCGTTCTGTTAGATAGCTGCGTTTTGGATTTAGAAGCAGATATTTCCCTGTGCTTACTGCTGTTTCTTCCATATGCCGGTAATGGGCTGAAAACGCCTGTTTTGGGACTCTGCAGAGAAAGTGTTTGCAGACTGCTGAATCCACACACGGGTTTAACTCTGGAAGTTGAGTGAACACATTGACAACCGTTCTGTTAGATAGCTGCGTTTTGGATTTAGAAGCAGATATTTCCCTGTGCTTACTGCTGTTTCTTCCATATGACGGTAATGGGCTGAAAACGCCTGTTTTGGGAATCTGCAGAGAAAGTGTTTGCAGACTGCTGAATCCACACACGGGTTTAACTCTGGAAGTTGAGTGAACACATTGACAACCGTTCTGTTAGGTAACTGCGTTTTGTATTTAGAAGCAGATATTTCCCTGTGCTTACTGCTGTTTCTTCCATATGCCGATAATGGGCTGAAAACGCCTGTTTTGGGACTCTGCAGAGAAAGTGTTTGCAGACTGCTGAATCCACACACGGCTTTAACTCTGGAAGTTGAGTGCACACATTGACAACCGTTCTGTTAGACAGCTGCGTTTTGGATTTAGAAGCAGATATTTCCCTGTGCTTACTGCTGTTTCTTCCATAAGCCGGTAATGGGCTGAAAACGCCTGTTTTGGGACTCTGCAGAGAAAGAGTTTGCAGACTGCTGAATCCACACACGGGTTTAACTCAGGAAGTTGAGTGCACACATTGACAACCGTTCTGTTAGATAGCTGCGTTTTGGATTTAGAAGCAGATATTTCCCTGTGCTTACTGCTGTTTCTTCCATATGGCGGAAATGGGCGGAAAACGCCTGTTTTGGGACTCTGCAGAGAAAGTGTTTGCAGACTGCTGAATCCAAACACGGGTTTAACTCTGGAAGTTGAGTGCACACATTGACAACCGTTCTGTTACATAGCTTCGTTTTGAATTTAGAAGCAGATATTTCCCTGTGCTTACTGCTGTTTCTTCCATATGCCGGTAATGGGCTGAAAACGCCTGTTTTGGGACTCTGCAGAGAAAGTGTTTGCAGACTGCTGAATCCACACACGGGTTTAATTCTGGAAGTTGAGTGCACACATTGACAACCGTTCTGTTAGATAGCTGCATTTTGGATTTAGAAGCAGATATTTCCCTGTGCTTACTGCTGTTTCTTCCATATGCCGGTAATAGGCTGAAAACGCCTGTTTTGGGACTCTGCAGAGAAAGTGTTTGCAGACTGCTGAATCCACACTCGGGTTTAACTCTGGAAGTTGAGTGCACACATTGACAACCGTTCTGTTAGATAGCTGCGTTTAGGATTTAGAAGCAGATATTTCCCTATGCTTACTGCTGTTTCTTCCACATGCCGGTAATGGCCTGAAAACGCCTGTCTTGGGACTCTGCAGAGAAAGTGTTTGCAGACTGCTGAATCCACACAGCGGTTTAACTCTGGAAGTTGAGTGCACACATTGACAACCGTTCTGTTAGATAGCTGCGTTTTGGATTTAGAAGCAGATATTTCCCTGTGCTTATTGCTGTTTCTTCCATATGGCGGAAATGGGCTGAAAACGCCTGTTTTGGGACTCTGCAGAGAAAGTGTTTGCAGACTGCTGAATCCAAACACGGATTTAACTCTGGAAGTTGAGTGCACACATTGACAACCGTTCTTTTAGTTAGCTTCGTTTTGGATTTAGAAGCAGATATTTCCCTGTGCTTACTGCTGTTTCTTCCATATGCCGGTAACGGGCTGAAAACGCCTGTTTTGGGACTCTGCAGAGAAAGAGTTTGCAGACTGCTGAATCCACAAACCGGTTTACCTCTGGAAGTTGAGTGCACAAATTGACAACCGCTCTTTTAGATAGCTGCATTTTGGATTTAGAAGCAGATATTTACCTGTGCTTACTGCTGTTTCTTCCATATGGCGGTAATGGGCTGAAAACGCCTGTTTTGGGACTCTGCAGAGAAAGTGTTTGCAGACTGCTGAATCCACACACGGGTTTAACTCTGGAAGTTGAGTGCACACATTGAAAACCGTTCTGTTAGATAGCTTCGTTTTGGATTTAGAAGCAGATATTTCCCTGTGCTTACTGCTGTTTCTTCCATATGCCGGTAATGGGCTGAAAACGCCTGTTTTGGGACTCTGCAGAGAAAGTGTTTGCAGACTGCTGAATCCACACACGGGTTTACCTCTGGAAGTTGAGTGCACACATTGACAACCGTTCTGTTAGATAGCTGCGTTTTGGATTTAGAAGCAGATATTTCCCTGTGCTTACTGCTGTTTCTTCCATATGACGGTAATGGGCTGAAAACGCCTGTTTTGGGAATCTGCAGAGAAAGTGTTTGCAGACTGCTGAATCCACACACGGGTTTAACTCTGGAAGTTGAGTGAACACATTGACAACCGTTCATTTAGGTAACTGCGTTTTGGATTTAGAAGCAGATATTTCCCTGTGCTTACTGCTGTTTCTTACAAATGCCGATAATGGGCTGAAAACGCCTGTTTTGGGACTCTGCAGAGAAAGTGTTTGCAGACTGCTGAATCCACACACGGCTTTAACTCTGGAAGTTGAGTGCACACATTGACAACCGTTCTGTTAGATAGCTGCGTTTTGGATTTAGAAGCAGATATTTCCCTGTGCTTACTGCTGTTTCTTCCATAAGCCGGTAATGGGCTGAAAACGCCTGTTTTGGGACTCTGCAGAGAAAGAGTTTGCAGACTGCTGAATCCACACACGGGTTTACCTCTGGAAGTTGAGTGCACACATTGACAACCGTTCTGTTAGATAGCTGCGTTTTGGATTTAGAAGCAGATATTTCCCTGTGCTTACTGCTGTTTCTTCCATATGCCGGTAATGGGCTGAAAACGCCTGTTTTGGGACTCTGCAGAGAAAGAGTTTGCAGACTGCTGAATCCACACACGGGTTTAACTCTGGAATTTGAGTGCACACATTGAAAACCGTTTTGTTAGATAGCTTCGTTTTGGATTTAGAAGCAGATATTTCCCCGTGCTTACTGCTGTTTCTTCCATATGCCGGTAATGGGCTGAAAACGACTGTTTTGGGACTCTGCAGAGAAAGTGTTTGCAGACTGCTGAATCCACACACGGGTTTAACTCTGGAAGTTGAGTGCACACATTGACAACCGTTCTGTTAGATAGCTGCGTTTTGGATTTAGAAGCAGATATTTCCCTGTGCTTACTGCTGTTTCTTCCATATGGCGGTAATGGGCTGAAAACGCCTGTTTTGGGACTCTGCAGAGAAAGTGTTTGCAGACTGCTGAATCCACACACGGGTTTAACTCTGGAAGTTGAGTGCACAGATTGAAAACCGTTCTATTAGATAGCTGCGTTTTGGATTTAGAAGCAGATATTTCCCTATGCTTACTGCTGTTTCTTCCACATGCCGGTAATGGGCTGAAAACGCCTGTTTTGGGACTCTGCAGAAAAAGTGTTTGCAGACTGCTGAATCCACACACGGGTTTACCTCTGGAAGTTGAGTGCACACATTGACAACCGTTCTGTTAGATAGCTGCGTTTTGGATTTAGAAGCAGATATTTCCCTGTGCTTACTGCTGTTTCTTCCATATGGCGGAAATGGGCTGAAAACGCCTGTTTTGGGACTCTGCAGAGAAAGTGTTTGCAGACTGCTGAATCCAAACACGGGTTTAACTCTGGAAGATGAGTGCACACATTGACAACCGTTCTGTTAGATAGCTTCGTTTTGGATTTAGAAGCAGATATTTCCCTGTGCTTACTGCTGTTTCTTCCATATGGCGGTAATGGGCTGAAAACGCCTGTTTTGGGACTCTGCAGAGAAAGAGTTTGCAGACTGCTGAATCCACACACCGGTTTAACTCTGGAAGTTGAGTGCACACATTGACAACCGCTCTTTTAGATAGCTGCGTTTTGGATTTAGAAGCAGATATTTCCCTGTGCTTACTGCTGTTTCTTCCATATGGCGGTAATGGGCTGAAAACGCCTGTTTTGGGACTCTGCAGAGAAAGTGTTTGCAGACTGCTGAATCCACACACGGGTTTAACTCTGGAAGTTGAGTGCACACATTGACAACCGTTCTGTTAGATAGCTTCGTTTTGGATTTAGAAGCAGATATTTCCCTGTGCTTACTGCTGTTTCTTCCATATGCCGGTAACGGGCTGAAAACGCCTGTTTTGGGACTCTGCAGAGAAAGAGTTTGCAGACTGCTGAATCCACACACCGGTTTAACTCTGGAAGTTGAGTGCACACATTGACAACCGCTCTTTTAGATAGCGGCGTTTTGGATTTAGAAGCAGATATTTACCTGTGCTTACTGCTGTTTCTTCCATATGGCGGTAATGGGCTGAAAACGCCTGTTTTGGGACTCTGCAGAGAAAGTGTTTGCAGACTGCTGAATCCACACACGGGTTTAACTCTGGAAGTTGAGTGCACACATTGAAAACCGTTCTGTTAGATAGCTTCGTTTTGGATTTAGAAGCAGATATTTCCCTGTGCTTACTGCTGTTTCTTCCATATGCCGGTAATGGGCAGAAAACGCGTGTTTTGGGACTCTGCAGAGAAAGTGTTTGCAGACTGCTGAATCCACACACGGGTTTAACTCTGGAAGTTGAGTGAACACATTGACAACCGTTCTGTTAGATAGCTGCGTTTTGGATTTAGAAGCAGATATTTCCCTGTGCTTACTGCTGTTTCTTCCATATGACGGTAATGGGCTGAAAACGCCTGTTTTGGGAATCTGCAGAGAAAGTGTTTGCAGACTGCTGAATCCACACACGGGTTTAACTCTGGAAGTTGAGTGAACACATTGACAACCGTTCATTTAGGTAACTGCGTTTTGGATTTAGAAGCAGATATTTCCCTGTGCTTACTGCTGTTTCTTCCATATGCCGATAATGGGCTGAAAACGCCTGTTTTGGGACTCTGCAGAGAAAGTGTTTGCAGACTGCTGAATCCACACACGGCTTTAACTCTGGAAGTTGAGTGCACACATTGACAACCGTTCTGTTAGATAGCTGCGTTTTGGATTTAGAAGCAGATATTTCCCTGTGCTTACTGCTGTTTCTTCCATAAGCCGGTAATGGGCTGAAAACGCCTGTTTTGGGACTCTGCAGAGAAAGTGTTTGCAGACTGCTGAATCCACACACGGGTTTACCTCTGGAAGTTGAGTGCACACATTGACAACCGTTCTGTTAGATAGCTGCGTTTTGGATTTAGAAGCAGATATTTCCCTGTGCTTACTGCTGTTTCTTCCATATGACGGTAATGGGCTGAAAACGCCTGTTTTGGGACTCTGCAGAGAAAGAGTTTGCAGACTGCTGAATCCACACACGGGTTTAACTCTGGAAGTTGAGTGCACACATTGAAAACCGTTTTGTTAGATAGCTTCGTTTTGGATTTAGAAGCAGATATTTCCCTGTGCTTACTGCTGTTTCTTCCATATGCCGGTAATGGGCTGAAAACGACTGTTTTGGGACTCTGCAGAGAAAGTGTTTGCAGACTGCTGAATCCACACACGGGTTTAACTCTGGAAGTTGAGTGCACACATTGACAACCGTTCTGTTAGATAGCTGCGTTTTGGATTTAGAAGCAGATATTTCCCTGTGCTTACTGCTGTTTCTTCCATATGGCGGTAATGGGCTGAAAACGCCTGTTTTGGGACTCTGCAGAGAAAGTGTTTGCAGACTGCTGAATCCACACACGGGTTTAACTCTGGAAGTTGAGTGCACAGATTGAAAACCGTTCTGTTAGATAGCTGCGTTTTGGATTTAGAAGCAGATATTTCCCTATGCTTACTGCTGTTTCTTCCACATGCCGGTAATGGGCTGAAAACGCCTGTTTTGGGACTCTGCAGAAAAAGTGTTTGCAGACTGCTGAATCCACACACGGGTTTACCTCTGGAAGTTGAGTGCACACATTGACAACCGTTCTGTTAGATAGCTGCGTTTTGGATTTAGAAGCAGATATTTCCCTGTGCTTACTGCTGTTTCTTCCATATGGCGGAAATGGGCTGAAAACGCCTGTTTTGGGACTCTGCAGAGAAAGTGTTTGCAGACTGCTGAATCCAAACACGGGTTTAACTCTGGAAGATGAGTGCACACATTGACAACCGTTCTGTTAGATAGCTTCGTTTTGGATTTAGAAGCAGATATTTCCCTGTGCTTACTGCTGTTTCTTCCATATGGCGGTAATGGGCTGAAAACGCCTGTTTTGGGACTCTGCAGAGAAAGAGTTTGCAGACTGCTGAATCCACACACCGGTTTAACTCTGGAAGTTGAGTGCACACATTGACAACCGCTCTTTTAGATAGCTGCGTTTTGGATTTAGAAGCAGATATTTCCCTGTGCTTACTGCTGTTTCTTCCATATGGCGGTAATGGGCTGAAAACGCCTGTTTTGGGACTCTGCAGAGAAAGTGTTTGCAGACTGCTGAATCCACACACGGGTTTAACTCTGGAAGTTGAGTGCACACATTGACAACCGTTCTGTTAGATAGCTTCGTTTTGGATTTAGAAGCAGATATTTCCCTGTGCTTACTGCTGTTTCTTCCATATGCCGGTAACGGGCTGAAAACGCCTGTTTTGGGACTCTGCAGAGAAAGAGTTTGCAGACTGCTGAATCCACACACCGGTTTAACTCTGGAAGTTGAGTGCACACATTGACAACCGCTCTTTTAGATAGCGGCGTTTTGGATTTAGAAGCAGATATTTACCTGTGCTTACTGCTGTTTCTTCCATATGGCGGTAATGGGCTGAAAACGCCTGTTTTGGGACTCTGCAGAGAAAGTGTTTGCAGACTGCTGAATCCACACACGGGTTTAACTCTGGAAGTTGAGTGCACACATTGAAAACCGTTCTGTTAGATAGCTTCGTTTTGGATTTAGAAGCAGATATTTCCCTGTGCTTACTGCTGTTTCTTCCATATGCCGGTAATGGGCAGAAAACGCGTGTTTTGGGACTCTGCAGAGAAAGTGTTTGCAGACTGCTGAATCCACACACGGGTTTAACTCTGGAAGTTGAGTGAACACATTGACAACCGTTCTGTTAGATAGCTGCGTTTTGGATTTAGAAGCAGATATTTCCCTGTGCTTACTGCTGTTTCTTCCATATGACGGTAATGGGCTGAAAACGCCTGTTTTGGGAATCTGCAGAGAAAGTGTTTGCAGACTGCTGAATCCACACACGGGTTTAACTCTGGAAGTTGAGTGAACACATTGACAACCGTTCATTTAGGTAACTGCGTTTTGGATTTAGAAGCAGATATTTCCCTGTGCTTACTGCTGTTTCTTCCATATGCCGATAATGGGCTGAAAACGCCTGTTTTGGGACTCTGCAGAGAAAGTGTTTGCAGACTGCTGAATCCACACACGGCTTTAACTCTGGAAGTTGAGTGCACACATTGACAACCGTTCTGTTAGATAGCTGCGTTTTGGATTTAGAAGCAGATATTTCCCTGTGCTTACTGCTGTTTCTTCCATAAGCCGGTAATGGGCTGAAAACGCCTGTTTTGGGACTCTGCAGAGAAAGTGTTTGCAGACTGCTGAATCCACACACGGGTTTACCTCTGGAAGTTGAGTGCACACATTGACAACCGTTCTGTTAGATAGCTGCGTTTTGGATTTAGAAGCAGATATTTCCCTGTGCTTACTGCTGTTTCTTCCATATGACGGTAATGGGCTGAAAACGCCTGTTTTGGGACTCTGCAGAGAAAGAGTTTGCAGACTGCTGAATCCACACACGGGTTTAACTCTGGAAGTTGAGTGCACACATTGAAAACCGTTTTGTTAGATAGCTTCGTTTTGGATTTAGAAGCAGATATTTCCCTGTGCTTACTGCTGTTTCTTCCATATGCCGGTAATGGGCTGAAAACGACTGTTTTGGGACTCTGCAGAGAAAGTGTTTGCAGACTGCTGAATCCACACACGGGTTTAACTCTGGAAGTTGAGTGCACACATTGAAAACCGTTCTGTTAGATAGCTGCGTTTTGGATTTAGAAGCAGATATTTCCCTGTGCTTACTGCTGTTTCTTCCATATGGCGGTAATGGGCTGAAAACGCCTGTTTTGGGACTCTGCAGAGAAAGTGTTTGCAGACTGCTGAATCCACACACGGGTTTAACTCTGGAAGTTGAGTGCACAGATTGAAAACCGTTCTGTTAGATAGCTGCGTTTTGGATTTAGAAGCAGATATTTCCCTATGCTTACTGCTGTTTCTTCCACATGCCGGTAATGGGCTGAAAACGCCTGTTTTGGGACTCTGCAGAAAAAGTGTTTGCAGACTGCTGAATCCACACACGGGTTTACCTCTGGAAGTTGAGTGCACACATTGACAACCGTTCTGTTAGATAGCTGCGTTTTGGATTTAGAAGCAGATATTTCCCTGTGCTTACTGCTGTTTCTTCCATATGGCGGAAATGGGCTGAAAACGCCTGTTTTGGGACTCTGCAGAGAAAGTGTTTGCAGACTGCTGAATCCAAACACGGGTTTAACTCTGGAAGATGAGTGCACACATTGACAACCGTTCTGTTAGATAGCTTCGTTTTGGATTTAGAAGCAGATATTTCCCTGTGCTTACTGCTGTTTCTTCCATATGGCGGTAATGGGCTGAAAACGCCTGTTTTGGGACTCTGCAGAGAAAGAGTTTGCAGACTGCTGAATCCACACACCGGTTTAACTCTGGAAGTTGAGTGCACACATTGACAACCGCTCTTTTAGATAGCTGCGTTTTGGATTTAGAAGCAGATATTTCCCTGTGCTTACTGCTGTTTCTTCCATATGGCGGTAATGGGCTGAAAACGCCTGTTTTGGGACTCTGCAGAGAAAGTGTTTGCAGACTGCTGAATCCACACACGGGTTTAACTCTGGAAGTTGAGTGCACACATTGACAACCGTTCTGTTAGATAGCTTCGTTTTGGATTTAGAAGCAGAGATTTCCCTGTGCTTACTGCTGTTTCTTCCATATGCCGGTAACGGGCTGAAAACGCCTGTTTTGGGACTCTGCAGAGAAAGAGTTTGCAGACTGCTGAATCCACACACCGGTTTAACTCTGGAAGTTGAGTGCACACATTGACAACCGCTCTTTTAGATAGCGGCGTTTTGGATTTAGAAGCAGATATTTCCCTGTGCTTACTGCTGTTTCTTCCATATGCCGGTAATGGGCTGAAAACGCCTGTTTTGGGACTCTGCAGAGAAAGTGTGTGCAGACTGCTGAAACCACACACAGGTTTAACTCTGGAAGTTGAGTGCACACATTGACAACCGTTCTGTTAGAGAGCTGCGTTTTGGATTTGGAAGCAGATATTTCCCTGTGCTTACTGCTGTTTCTTCCATATGCCGGTAATGGGCTGAAAACGCCTGTTTTGGGACTCCGCAGAGAAAGTGTTTGCAGACTGCTGAATCCACACTGGTTTAACTTTGGAAGTTGAGTGCACACATTGACAACCGTTTTGTTAGGTAGCTTCGTTTTGGATTTAGAAGCAGATATTTCCCTGTGCTTACTGCTGTTTCTTCCATATGCCGGAAATGGGCTGAAAACGCCTGTATTGGGACTCTGCAGAGAAAGTGTTTGCACACTGCTGAATCCACACACGGGTTTACCTCTGGAAGTTGAGTGCACACATTGACAATCGTTCTGTTAGATAGCTGCGTTTTGGATTTAGAAGCAGATATTTCCCTGTGCTTACTGCTGTTTCTTCCATATGACGGTAATGGGCTGAAAACGCCTGTTTTGGGAATCTGCAGAGAAAGTGTTTGCAGACTGCTGAATCCACACACGGGTTTAACTCTGGAAGTTGAGTGAACACATTGACAACCGTTCTGTTAGGTAACTGCGTTTTGGATTTAGAAGCAGATATTTCCCTGTGCTTACTGCTGTTTCTTCCATATGCCGGTAATGGGCTGAAAACGCCTGTTTTGGGACTCTGCAGAGAAAGTGTTTGCAGACTGCTGAATCCACAAACGGCTTTAACTCTGGAAGTTGAGTGCACACATTGACAACCGTTCTGTTAGATAGCTGCGTTTTGGATTTAGAAGCAGATATTTCCCTGTGCTTACTGCTGTTTCTTCCATAAGCCGGTAATGAGCTGAAAACGCCTGTTTTGGGACTCTGCAGAGAAAGAGTTTGCAGACTGCTGAATCCACACACGGGTTTAACTCTGGAAGTTGAGTGCACACATTGACAACCGTTCTGTTAGATAGCTGCGTTTTGGATTTAGAAGCAGATATTTCCCTGTGCTTACTGCTGTTTCTTCCATATGCCGGTAATGGGCTGAAAACGCCTGTTTTGGGACTCTGCAGAGAAAGTGTTTGCAGACTGCTGAATCCACACACGGCTTTAACTCTGGAAGTTGAGTGCACACATTGACAACCGTTCTGTTAGATAGCTTCGTTTTGGATTTAGAAGCAGATATTTCCCTGTGCTTACTGCTGTTTCTTCCATATGCCGGTAATGGGCTGAAAACGCCTGTTTTGGGACTCTGCAGAGAAAGTGTTTGCAGACTGCTGAATCCACACACGGGTTTAACTCTGGAAGTTGAGTGTACACATTGACAACCGTTCTGTTAGATAGCTGCGTTTTGGATTTAGAAGCAGATATTTCCCTGTGCTTACTGCTGTTTCTTCCATATGCCGGTAATGGGCTGAAAAGGCCTGTTTTGGGACTCTGCAGAGAAAGTGTTTGCAGACTGCTGAATCCACACACGGGTTTAACTCTGGAAGTTGAGTGCACACATTGACAACCGTTCTGTTAGATAGCTGCGTTTTGGATTTAGAAGCAGATATTTCCCTGTGCTTACTGCTGTTTCTTCCATATGGCGGAAATGGGCTGAAAACGCCTGTTTTGGGACTCTGCAGAGAAAGTGTTTGCAGACTGCTGAATCCAAACACGGGTTTAACTCTGGAATTTGAGTGCACACATTGACAACCGTTCTGTTAGATAGCTGCGTTTAGGATTTAGAAGCAGATATTTCCCTATGCTTACTGCTGTTTCTTCCACATGCCGGTAATGGGCTGAAAACGCCTGTTTTGGGACTCTGCAGAGAAAGTGTTTGCAGACTGCTGAATCCACACACGGGTTTAACTCTGGAAGTTGAGTGCACACATTGACAACCGTTCTGTTAGATAGCTGCGTTTTGGATTTAGAAGCAGATATTTCCCTGTGCTTATTGCTGTTTCTTCCATATGGCGGAAATGGGCTGAAAACGCCTGTTTTGGGACTCTGCAGAGAAAGTGTTTGCAGACTGCTGAATCCAAACACGGGTTTAACTCTGGAAGTTGAGTGCACACATTGACAACCGTTCTGTTAGATAGCTGCGTTTTGGATTTGGAAGCAGATATTTCCCTGTGCTTACTGCTGTTTCTTCCATATGGCAGTAATGGGCTGAAAACGCCTGTTTTGGGACTCTGCAGAGAAAGTGTTTGCAGACTGCTGAATCCACACACGGGTTTAACTCTGGAAGTTGAGTGCACAGATTGAAAACCGTTCTGTTAGATAGCTGCGTTTTGGATTTAGAAGCAGATATTTCCCTATGCTTACTGCTGTTTCTTCCACATGCCGGTAATGGGCTGAAAACGCCTGTTTTGGGACTCTGCAGAAAAAGTGTTTGCAGACTGCTGAATCCACACACGGGTTTACCTCTGGAAGTTGAGTGCACACATTGACAACCGTTCTGTTAGATAGCTGCGTTTTGGATTTAGAAGCAGATATTTCCCTGTGCTTACTGCTGTTTCTTCCATATGGCGGAAATGGGCTGAAAACGCCTGTTTTGGGACTCTGCAGAGAAAGTGTTTGCAGACTGCTGAATCCAAACACGGGTTTAACTCTGGAAGATGAGTGCACACATTGACAACCGTTCTGTTAGATAGCTTCGTTTTGGATTTAGAAGCAGATATTTGCCTGTGCTTACTGCTGTTTCTTCCATATGGCGGTAATGGGCTGAAAACGCCTGTTTTGGGACTCTGCAGAGAAAGAGTTTGCAGACTGCTGAATCCACACACCGGTTTAACTCTGGAAGTTGAGTGCACACATTGACAACCGCTCTTTTAGATAGCTGCGTTTTGGATTTAGAAGCAGATATTTCCCTGTGCTTACTGCTGTTTCTTCCATATGGCGGTAATGGGCTGAAAACGCCTGTTTTGGGACTCTGCAGAGAAAGTGTTTGCAGACTGCTGAATCCACACACGGGTTTAACTCTGGAAGTTGAGTGCACACCTTGACAACCGTTCTGTTAGATAGCTGCGTTTTGGATTTAGAAGCAGATATTTCCCTGTGCTTACTGCTGTTTCTTCCATATGCCGGTAACGGGCTGAAAACGCCTGTTTTGGGACTCTGCAGAGAAAGAGTTTGCAGACTGCTGAATCCACACACCGGTTTAACTTTGGAAGTTGAGTGCACACATTGACAACCGTTTTGTTAGGTAGCTTCGTTTTGGATTTAGAAGCAGATATTTCCCTGTGCTTACTGCTGTTTCTTCCATATGCCGGAAATGGGCTGAAAACGCCTGTATTGGGACTCTGCAGAGAAAGTGTTTGCACACTGCTGAATCCACACACGGGTTTAACTCTGGAAGTTGAGTGCACACATTGACAACCGTTCTGTTAGATAGCTGCGTTTTGGATTTAGAAGCAGATATTTCCCTGTGCTTACTGCTGTTTCTTCCATATGACGGTAATGGGCTGAAAACGCCTGTTTTGGGAATCTGCAGAGAAAGTGTTTGCAGACTGCTGAATCCACACACGGGTTTAACTCTGGAAGTTGAGTGAACACATTGACAACCGTTCTGTTAGGTAACTGCGTTTTGGATTTAGAAGCAGATATTTCCCTGTGCTTACTGCTGTTTCTTCCATATGCCGGTAATGGGCTGAAAACGCCTGTTTTGGGACTCTGCAGAGAAAGTGTTTGCAGACTGCTGAATCCACACACGGCTTTAACTCTGGAAGTTGAGTGCACACATTGACAACCGTTCTGTTAGATAGCTGCGTTTTGGATTTAGAAGCAGATATTTCCCTGTGCTTACTGCTGTTTCTTCCATAAGCCGGTAATGGGCTGAAAACGCCTGTTTTGGGACTCTGCAGAGAAAGAGTTTGCAGACTGCTGAATCCACACACGGGTTTAACTCTGGAAGTTGAGTGCACACATTGACAACCGTTCTGTTAGAGAGCTGCGTTTTGGATTTAGAAGCAGATATTTCCCTGTGCTTACTGCTGTTTCTTCCATATGCCGGTAATGGGCTGAAAACGCCTGTTTTGGGACTCTGCAGAGAAAGTGTTTGCAGACTGCTGAATCCACACACGGGTTTAACTCTGGAAGTTGAGTGCACACATTGACAACCGTTCTGTTAGATAGCTTCGTTTTGGATTTAGAAGCAGATATTTCCCTGTGCTTACTGCTGTTTCTTCCATATGCCGGTAATGGGCTGAAAACGCCTGTTTTGGGACTCTGCAGAGAAAGTGTTTGCAGACTGCTGAATCCACACACGGGTTTACCTCTGGAAGTTGAGTGTACACATTGACAACCGTTCTGTTAGATAGCTGCGTTTTGGATTTAGAAGCAGATATTTCCCTGTGCTTACTGCTGTTTCTTCCATATGCCGGTAATGGGCTGAAAAGGCCTGTTTTGGGACTCTGCAGAGAAAGTGTTTGCAGACTGCTGAATCCACACACGGGTTTAACTCTGGAAGTTGAGTGCACACATTGACAACCGTTCTGTTAGATAGCTGCGTTTTGGATTTAGAAGCAGATATTTCCCTGTGCTTACTGCTGTTTCTTCCATATGGCGGAAATGGGCTGAAAACGCCTGTTTTGGGACTCTGCAGAGAAAGTGTTTGCAGACTGCTGAATCCAAACACGGGTTTAACTCTGGAATTTGAGTGCACACATTGACAACCGTTCTGTTAGATAGCTTCGTTTTGGATTTAGAAGCAGATATTTCCCTGTGCTTACTGCTGTTTCTTCCATATGCCGGTAATGGGCTGAAAACGCCTGTTTTGGGACTCTGCAGAGAAAGTTTTTGCAGACTGCTGAATCCACACACGGGTTTAATTCTGGAAGTTGAGTGCACACATTGACAACCGTTCTGTTAGATAGCTGCGTTTTGGATTTAGAAGCAGATATTTCCCTGTGCTTACTGCTGTTTCTTCCATATGCCGGTAATGGGCTGAAAACGCCTGTTTTGGGACTCTGCAGAGAAAGTGTTTGCAGACTGCTGAATCCACACACGGGTTTAACTCTGGAAGTTGAGTGCACACATTGACAACCGTTCTGTTAGATAGCTGCGTTTAGGATTTAGAAGCAGATATTTCCCTATGCTTACTGCTGTTTCTTCCACATGCCGGTAATGGGCTGAAAACGCCTGTTTTGGGACTCTGCAGAGAAAGTGTTTGCAGACTGCTGAATCCACACAGCGGTTTAACTCTGGAAGTTGAGTGCACACATTGACAACCGTTCTGTTAGATAGCTGCGTTTTGGATTTAGAAGCAGATATTTCCCTGTGCTTATTGCTGTTTCTTCCATATGGCGGAAATGGGCTGAAAACGCCTGTTTTGGGACTCTGCAGAGAAAGTGTTTGCAGACTGCTGAATCCAAACACGGGTTTAACTCTGGAAGTTGAGTGCACACATTGACAACCGTTCTGTTAGATAGCTGCGTTTTGGATTTGGAAGCAGATATTTCCCTGTGCTTACTGCTGTTTCTTCCATATGCCGGTAATGGGCTGAAAACGACTGTTTTGGGACTCTGCAGAGAAAGAGTTTGCAGACTGCTGAATCCACACACGGGTTTAACTCTGGAAGTTGAGTGCACACATTGACAACAGTTCTGTTAGATAGCTGCGTTTTGGATTTAGAAGCAGATATTTCCCTGTGCTTACTGCTGTTTCTTCCATATGGCGGTAATGGGCTGAAAACGCCTGTTTTGGGACTCTGCAGAGAAAGTGTTTGCAGACTGCTGAATCCACACACGGGTTTAACTCTGGAAGTTGAGTGCACAGATTGAAAACCGTTCTGTTAGATAGCTGCGTTTTGGATTTAGAAGCAGATATTTCCCTATGCTTACTGCTGTTTCTTCCACATGCCGGTAATGGGCTGAAAACGCCTGTTTTGGGACTCTGCAGAAAAAGTGTTTGCAGACTGCTGAATCCACACACGGGTTTACCTCTGGAAGTTGAGTGCACACATTGACAACCGTTCTGTTAGATAGCTGCGTTTTGGATTTAGAAGCAGATATTTCACTGTGCTTACTGCTGTTTCTTCCATATGGCGGAAATGGGCTGAAAACGCCTGTTTTGGGACTCTGCAGAGAAAGTGTTTGCAGACTGCTGAATCCAAACACGGGTTTAACTCTGGAAGATGAGTGCACACATTGACAACCGTTCTGTTAGATAGCTTCGTTTTGGATTTAGAAGCAGATATTTCCCTGTGCTTACTGCTGTTTCTTCCATATGGCGGTAATGGGCTGAAAACGCCTGTTTTGGGACTCTGCAGAGAAAGAGTTTGCAGACTGCTGAATCCACACACCGGTTTAACTCTGGAAGTTGAGTGCACACATTGACAACCGCTCTTTTAGATAGCTGCGTTTTGGATTTAGAAGCAGATATTTCCCTGTGCTTACTGCTGTTTCTTCCATATGCTGGTAATGGGCTGAAAACGCCTGTTTTGGGACTCTGCAGAGAAAGTGTTTGCAGACTGCTGAATCCACACACGGGTTTAACTCTGGAAGTTGAGTGCACACATTGACAACCGTTCTGTTAGATAGCTTCGTTTTGGATTTAGAAGCAGATATTTCCCTGTGCTTACTGCTGTTTCTTCCATATGCCGGTAACGGGCTGAAAACGCCTGTTTTGGGACTCTGCAGAGAAAGAGTTTGCAGACTGCTGAATCCACACACCGGTTTAACTCTGGAAGTTGAGTGCTCACATTGACAACCGCTCTTTTAGATAGCGGCGTTTTGGATTTAGAAGCAGATATTTCCCTGTGCTTACTGCTGTTTCTTCCATATGCCGGTAATGGGCTGAAAACGCCTGTTTTGGGACTCTGCAGAGAAAGTGTGTGCAGACTGCTGAAACCACACACAGGTTTAACTCTGGAAGTTGAGTGCACACATTGAAAACCGTTCTGTTAGAGAGCTGCGTTTTGGATTTGGAAGCAGATATTTCCCTGTGCTTACTGCTGTTTCTTCCATATGCCGGTAATGGGCTGAAAACGCCTGTTTTGGGACTCCGCAGAGAAAGTGTTTGCAGACTGCTGAATCCACACTGGTTTAACTTTGGAAGTTGAGTGCACACATTGACAACCGTTTTGTTAGGTAGCTTCGTTTTGGATTTAGAAGCAGATATTTCCCTGTGCTTACTGCTGTTTCTTCCATATGCCGGAAATGGGCTGAAAACGCCTGTATTGGGACTCTGCAGAGAAAGTGTTTGCACACTGCTGAATCCACACACGGGTTTACCTCTGGAAGTTGAGTGCACACATTGACAACCGTTCTGTTAGATAGCTGCGTTTTGGATTTAGAAGCAGATATTTCCCTGTGCTTACTGCTGTTTCTTCCATATGACGGTAATGGGCTGAAAACGCCTGTTTTGGGAATCTGCAGAGAAAGTGTTTGCAGACTGCTGAATCCACACACGGGTTTAACTCTGGAAGTTGAGTGAACACATTGACAACCGTTCTGTTAGGTAACTGCGTTTTGGATTTAGAAGCAGATATTTCCCTGTGCTTACTGCTGTTTCTTCCATATGCCGGTAATGGGCTGAAAACGCCTGTTTTGGGACTCTGCAGAGAAAGTGTTTGCAGACTGCTGAATCCACACACGGCTTTAACTCTGGAAGTTGAGTGCACACATTGACAACCGTTCTGTTAGATAGCTGCGTTTTGGATTTAGAAGCAGATATTTCCCTGTGCTTACTGCTGTTTCTTCCATAAGCCGGTAATGGGCTGAAAACGCCTGTTTTGGGACTCTGCAGAGAAAGAGTTTGCAGACTGCTGAATCCACACACGGGTTTAACTCTGGAAGTTGAGTGCACACATTGACAACCGTTCTGTTAGATAGCTGCGTTTTGGATTTAGAAGCAGATATTTCCCTGTGCTTACTGCTGTTTCTTCCATATGCCGGTAATGGGCTGAAAACGCCTGTTTTGGGACTCTGCAGAGAAAGTGTTTGCAGACTGCTGAATCCACACACGGGTTTAACTCTGGAAGTTGAGTGCACACATTGACAACCGTTCTGTTAGATAGCTTCGTTTTGGATTTAGAAGCAGATATTTCCCTGTGCTTACTGCTGTTTCTTCCATATGCCGGTAATGGGCTGAAAACGCCTGTTTTGGGACTCTGCAGAGAAAGTGTTTGCAGACTGCTGAATCCACACACGGGTTTAACTCTGGAAGTTGAGTGTACACATTGACAACCGTTCTGTTAGATAGCTGCGTTTTGGATTTAGAAGCAGATATTTCCCTGTGCTTACTGCTGTTTCTTCCTATGCCGGTAATGGGCTGAAAAGGCCTGTTTTGGGACTCTGCAGAGAAAGTGTTTGCAGACTGCTGAATCCACACACGGGTTTAACTCTGGAAGTTGAGTGCACACATTGACAACCGTTCTGTTAGATAGCTGCGTTTTGGATTTAGAAGCAGATATTTCCCTGTGCTTACTGCTGTTTCTTCCATATGGCGGAAATGGGCTGAAAACGCCTGTTTTGGGACTCTGCAGAGAAAGTGTTTGCAGACTGCTGATTCCAAACACGGGTTTAACTCTGGAATTTGAGTGCACACATTGACAACCGTTCTGTTAGATAGCTTCGTTTTGGATTTAGAAGCAGATATTTCCCTGTGCTTACTGCTGTTTCTTCCATATGGCGGTAATGGGCTGAAAACGCCTGTTTTGGGACTCTGCAGAGAAAGAGTTTGCAGACTGCTGAATCCACACACCGGTTTAACTCTGGAAGTTGAGTGCACACATTGACAACCGCTCTTTTAGATAGCTGCGTTTTGGATTTAGAAGCAGATATTTCCCTGTGCTTACTGCTGTTTCTTCCATATGGCGGTAATGGGCTGAAAACGCCTGTTTTGGGACTCTGCAGAGAAAGTGTTTGCAGACTGCTGAATCCACACACGGGTTTAACTCTGGAAGTTGAGTGCACACATTGACAACCGTTCTGTTAGATAGCTTCGTTTTGGATTTAGAAGCAGATATTTCCCTGTGCTTACTGCTGTTTCTTCCATATGCCGGTAACGGGCTGAAAACGCCTGTTTTGGGACTCTGCAGAGAAAGAGTTTGCAGACTGCTGAATCCACACACCGGTTTAACTCTGGAAGTTGAGTGCTCACATTGACAACCGCTCTTTTAGATAGCGGCGTTTTGGATTTAGAAGCAGATATTTCCCTGTGCTTACTGCTGTTTCTTCCATATGCCGGTAATGGGCTGAAAACGCCTGTTTTGGGACTCTGCAGAGAAAGTGTGTGCAGACTGCTGAAACCACACACAGGTTTAACTCTGGAAGTTGAGTGCACACATTGACAACCGTTCTGTTAGAGAGCTGCGTTTTGGATTTGGAAGCAGATATTTCCCTGTGCTTACTGCTGTTTCTTCCATATGCCGGTAATGGGCTGAAAACGCCTGTTTTGGGACTCCGCAGAGAAAGTGTTTGCAGACTGCTGAATCCACACTGGTTTAACTTTGGAAGTTGAGTGCACACATTGACAACCGTTTTGTTAGGTAGCTTCGTTTTGGATTTAGAAGCAGATATTTCCCTGTGCTTACTGCTGTTTCTTCCATATGCCGGAAATGGGCTGAAAACGCCTGTATTGGGACTCTGCAGAGAAAGTGTTTGCACACTGCTGAATCCACACACGGGTTTACCTCTGGAAGTTGAGTGCACACATTGACAACCGTTCTGTTAGATAGCTGCGTTTTGGATTTAGAAGCAGATATTTCCCTGTGCTTACTGCTGTTTCTTCCATATGACGGTAATGGGCTGAAAACGCCTGTTTTGGGAATCTGCAGAGAAAGTGTTTGCAGACTGCTGAATCCACACACGGGTTTAACTCTGGAAGTTGAGTGAACACATTGACAACCGTTCTGTTAGGTAACTGCGTTTTGGATTTAGAAGCAGATATTTCCCTGTGCTTACTGCTGTTTCTTCCATATGCCGGTAATGGGCTGAAAACGCCTGTTTTGGGACTCTGCAGAGAAAGTGTTTGCAGACTGCTGAATCCACACACGGCTTTAACTCTGGAAGTTGAGTGCACACATTGACAACCGTTCTGTTAGATAGCTGCGTTTTGGATTTAGAAGCAGATATTTCCCTGTGCTTACTGCTGTTTCTTCCATAAGCCGGTAATGGGCTGAAAACGCCTGTTTTGGGACTCTGCAGAGAAAGAGTTTGCAGACTGCTGAATCCACACACGGGTTTAACTCTGGAAGTTGAGTGTACACATTGACAACCGTTCTGTTAGATAGCTGCGTTTTGGATTTAGAAGCAGATATTTCCCTGTGCTTACTGCTGTTTCTTCCATATGCCGGTAATGGGCTGAAAAGGCCTGTTTTGGGACTCTGCAGAGAAAGTGTTTGCAGACTGCTGAATCCACACACGGGTTTAACTCTGGAAGTTGAGTGCACACATTGACAACCGTTCTGTTAGATAGCTGCGTTTTGGATTTAGAAGCAGATATTTCCCTGTGCTTACTGCTGTTTCTTCCATATGGCGGAAATGGGCTGAAAACGCCTGTTTTGGGACTCTGCAGAGAAAGTGTTTGCAGACTGCTGAATCCAAACACGGGTTTAACTCTGGAATTTGAGTGCACACATTGACAACCGTTCTGTTAGATAGCTTCGTTTTGGATTTAGAAGCAGATATTTCCCTGTGCTTACTGCTGTTTCTTCCATATGCCGGTAATGGGCTGAAAACGCCTGTTTTGGGACTCTGCAGAGAAAGTTTTTGCAGACTGCTGAATCCACACACGGGTTTAATTCTGGAAGTTGAGTGCACACATTGACAACCGTTCTGTTAGATAGCTGCGTTTTGGATTTAGAAGCAGATATTTCCCTGTGCTTACTGCTGTTTCTTCCATATGCCGGTAATGGGCTGAAAACGCCTGTTTTGGGACTCCGCAGAGAAAGTGTTTGCAGACTGCTGAATCCACACACGGGTTTAACTCTGGAAGTTGAGTGCACACATTGACAACCGTTTTGTTAGGTAGCTTCGTTTTGGATTTAGAAGCAGATATTTCCCTGTGCTTACTGCTGTTTCTTCCATATGCCGGTAATGGGATGAAAACGCCTGTTTTGGGACTCTGCAGAGAAAGAGTTTGCAGACTGCTGAATCCACACACGGGTTTAACTCTGGAAGTTGAGTGCACACATTGACAACAGTTCTGTTAGATAGCTGCGTTTTGGATTTAGAAGCAGATATTTCCCTGTGCTTACTGCTGTTTCTTCCATATGCCGGTAATGGGCTGAAAACGCCTGTTTTGGGACTCTGCAGAGAAAGAGTTTGTAGACTGCTGAATCCACACACGGGTTTAACTCTGGAAGTTGAGTGCACACATTGACAACCGTTCTGTTAGATAGCTGCGTTTTGGATTCAGAAGCAGATATTTCCCTGTGCTTACTGCTGTTTCTTCCATATGCCGGTAATGGGCTGAAAACGCCTGTTTTGGGACTCTGCAGAGAAAGAGTTTGTAGACTGCTGATTCCACACACGGGTTTAACTCTGGAAGTTGAGTGCACACATTGACAACCGTTCTGTTAGATAGCTGCGTTTTGGATTTAGAAGCAGATATTTCCCTGTGCTTACTGCTGTTTCTTCCATATGCCGGTAATGGGCTGAAAACGCCTGTTTTGGGACTCTGCAGAGAAAGTGTTTGCAGACTGCTGAATCCACACACGGGTTTAACTCTGGAAGTTGAGTGCACACATTTACAACCGTTCTGTTAGATAGCTGCGTTTTGGATTTAGAAGCAGATATTTCCCTGTGCTTACTGCTGTTTCTTCCATATGCCGGTAATGGGCTGAAAACGCCTGTTTTGGGACTCTGCAGAGAAAGTGTTTGCAGACTGCTGAATCCACACACGGGTTTAACTCTGGAAGTTGAGTGCACACATTGACAACCGTTCTGTTAGATAGCTGCATTTTGGATTTAGAAGCAGATATTTCCCTGTGCTTACTGCTGTTTCTTCCATATGGCGGAAATGGGCTGAAAACGACTGTTTTGGGACTCTGCAGAGAAAGTGTTTGCAGACTGCTGAATCCAAACACGGGTTTAACTCTGGAAGTTGAGTGCACACATTGACAACCGTTCTGTTAGATAGCTTCGTTTTGGATTTAGAAGCAGATATTTCCCTGTGCTTACTGCTGTTTCTTCCATATGGCGGTAATGGGCTGAAAACGCCTGTTTTGGGACTCTGCAGAGAAAGAGTTTGCAGACTGCTGAATCCACACACCGGTTTAACTCTGGAAGTTGAGTGCACACATTGACAACCGCTCTTTTAGATAGCTGCGTTTTGGATTTAGAAGCAGATATTTCCCTGTGCTTACTGCTGTTTCTTCCATATGGCGGTAATGGGCAGAAAACGCCTGTTTTGGGACTCTGCAGAGAAAGTGTTTGCAGACTGCTGAATCCACACACGGGTTTACCTCTGGAAGTTGAGTGCACACATTGACAACCGTTCTGTTAGATAGCTGCGTTTTGGATTTAGAAGCAGATATTTCCCTGTGCTTATTGCTGTTTCTTCCATATGCCGGTAAATGGCTGAAAACCCCTGTTTTGGGACTCTGCAGAGAAAGTGTTTGCAGACTGCTGAATCCACACACAGGTTTAACTCTGGAAGTTGAGTGCACACATTGACAACCGTTTTGTTAGGTAGCTGCGTTTTGGTTTTAGAAGCAGATATTTCCCTCTGCTTACTGCTGTTTCTTCCATATGCCGGTAATGGGCTGAAAACGCCTGTTTTGGGACTCTGCAGAGAAAGTGTTTGCAGACTGCTGAATACCACACACGGGTTTAACTCTGGAAGTTGAGTGCACACATTGACAACCGTTCTATTAGATAGCTGCGTTTTGGATTTAGAAGCAGATGTTTCCCTGTGCTAACTTCTGTTTCTTCCATATGCCGGTAATGGGCTGAAAACACCTGTTTTGGGACTCAGCAGAGAAAGTGTTTGCAGACTGCTGAATCCACACACGGGTTTAACTCTGGAAGTTGAGTGCACACATTGACAACCGTTCTGTTAGGTAACTGTGTTTTGGATTTAGAAGCAGATATTTCCCTGTGCTTACTGCTGTTTCTTCCATATGGCGGTAATGGGCTGAAAACGCCTGTTTTGGGACTCTGCAGAGAAAGTGTTTGCAGACTGCTGAATCCACACACGGGTTTAACTCTGGAAGTTGAGTGCACACATTGAAAACCGTTCTGTTAGATAGCTTCGTTTTGGATTTAGAAGCAGATATTTCCCTGTGCTTACTGCTGTTTGTTCCATATGCCGGTTATGGGCTGAAAACGACTGTTTTGGGACTCTGCAGAGAAAGTGTTTGCAGACTGCTGAATCCACACACGGGTTTAACTCTGGAAGTTGAGTGCACACATTGAAAACCGTTCTGTTAGATAGCTTCGTTTTGGATTTAGAAGCAGATATTTCCCTGTGCTTACTGCTGTTTCTTCCATATGCCGGTAATGGGCTGAAAACGACTGTTTTGGGACTCTGCAGAGAAAGTGTTTGCAGACTGCTGAATCCACACACGGGTTTAACTCTGGAAGTTGAGTGCACACATTGACAACCGTTCTGTTAGATAGCTGCGTTTTGGATTTAGAAGCAGATATTTCCCTGTGCTTACTGCTGTTTCTTCCATATGGCGGTAATGGGCTGAAAACGCCTGTTTTGGGACTCTGCAGAGAAAGAGTTTGCATTCTGCTGAATCCACACACCGGTTTAACTCTGGAAGTTGAGTGCACACATTGACAACCGCTCTTTTAGATAGCTGCGTTTTGGATTTAGAAGCAGATATTTCCCTGTGCTTACTGCTGTTTCTTCCATATGGCGGTAATGGGCTGAAAACGCCTGTTTTGGGACTCTGCAGAGAAAGTGTTTGCAGACTGCTGAATCCACACACGGGTTTAACTCTGGAAGTTGAGTGCACACATTGACAACCGTTCTGTTAGATAGCTGCGTTTTGGATTTAGAAGCAGATATTTCCCTGTGCTTACTGCTGTTTCTTCCATATGACGGTAATGGGCTGAAAACGCCTGTTTTGGGAATCTGCAGAGAAAGTGTTTGCAGACTGCTGAATCCACACACGGGTTTAACTCTGGAAGTTGAGTGAACACATTGACAACCGTTCTGTTAGGTAACTGCGTTTTGGATTTAGAAGCAGATATTTCCCTGTGCTTACTGCTGTTTCTTCCATATGCCGGTAATGGGCTGAAAACGCCTCTTTTGGGACTCTGCAGAGAAAGTGTTTGCAGACTGCTGAATCCACACACGGCTTTAACTCTGGAAGTTGAGTGCACACATTGACAACCGTTCTGTTAGATAGCTGCGTTTTGGATTTAGAAGCAGATATTTCCCTGTGCTTACTGCTGTTTCTTCCATAAGCCGGTAATGGGCTGAAAACGCCTGTTTTGGGACTCTGCAGAGAAAGAGTTTGCAGACTGCTGAATCCACACACGGGTTTAACTCTGGAAGTTGAGTGCACACATTGACAACCGTTCTGTTAGATAGCTGCGTTTTGGATTTAGAAGCAGATATTTCCCTGTGCTTACTGCTGTTTCTTCCATATGCCGGTAATGGGCTGAAAACGCCTGTTTTGGGACTCTGCAGAGAAAGTGTTTGCAGACTGCTGAATCCACACACGGGTTTAACTCTGGAAGTTGAGTGCACACATTGACAACCGTTCTGTTAGATAGCTTCGTTTTGGATTTAGAAGCAGATATTTCCCTGTGCTTACTGCTGTTTCTTCCATATGCCGGTAATGGGCTGAAAACGCCTGTTTTGGGACTCTGCAGAGAAAGTGTTTGCAGACTGCTGAATCCACACACGGGTTTAACTCTGGAAGTTGAGTGTACACATTGACAACCGTTCTGTTAGATAGCTGCGTTTTGGATTTAGAAGCAGATATTTCCCTGTGCTTACTGCTGTTTCTTCCATATGCCGGTAATGGGCTGAAAAGGCCTGTTTTGGGACTCTGCAGAGAAAGTGTTTGCAGACTGCTGAATCCACACACGGGTTTAACTCTGGAAGTTGAGTGCACACATTGACAACCGTTCTGTTAGATAGCTGCGTTTTGGATTTAGAAGCAGATATTTCCCTGTGCTTACTGCTGTTTCTTCCATATGGCGGAAATGGGCTGAAAACGCCTGTTTTGGGACTCTGCAGAGAAAGTGTTTGCAGACTGCTGAATCCAAACACGGGTTTAACTCTGGAATTTGAGTGCACACATTGACAACCGTTCTGTTAGATAGCTTCGTTTTGGATTTAGAAGCAGATATTTCCCTGTGCTTACTGCTGTTTCTTCCATATGCCGGTAATGGGCTGAAAACGCCTGTTTTGGGACTCTGCAGAGAAAGTTTTTGCAGACTGCTGAATCCACACACGGGTTTAATTCTGGAAGTTGAGTGCACACATTGACAACCGTTCTGTTAGATAGCTGCATTTTGGATTTAGAAGCAGATATTTCCCTGTGCTTACTGCTGTTTCTTCCATATGCCGGTAATGGGCTGAAAACGCCTGTTTTGGGACTCCGCAGAGAAAGTGTTTGCAGACTGCTGAATCCACACACGGGTTTAACTCTGGAAGTTGAGTGCACACATTGACAACCGTTTTGTTAGGTAGCTTCGTTTTGGATTTAGAAGCAGATATTTCCCTGTGCTTACTGCTGTTTCTTCCATATGCCGGTAATGGGATGAAAACGCCTGTTTTGGGACTCTGCAGAGAAAGAGTTTGCAGACTGCTGAATCCACACACGGGTTTAACTCTGGAAGTTGAGTGCACACATTGACAACAGTTCTGTTAGATAGCTGCGTTTTGGATTTAGAAGCAGATATTTCCCTGTGCTTACTGCTGTTTCTTCCATATGCCGGTAATGGGCTGAAAACGCCTGTTTTGGGACTCTGCAGAGAAAGAGTTTGTAGACTGCTGAATCCACACACGGGTTTAACTCTGGAAGTTGAGTGCACACATTGACAACCGTTCTGTTAGATAGCTGCGTTTTGGATTCAGAAGCAGATATTTCCCTGTGCTTACTGCTGTTTCTTCCATATGCCGGTAATGGGCTGAAAACGCCTGTTTTGGGACTCTGCAGAGAAAGAGTTTGTAGACTGCTGATTCCACACACGGGTTTAACTCTGGAAGTTGAGTGCACACATTGACAACCGTTCTGTTAGATAGCTTCGTTTTGGATTTAGAAGCAGATATTTCCCTGCGCTTACTGCTGTTTCTTCCATATGCCGGTAATGGGCTGAAAACGCCTGTTTTGGGGACTCTGCAGAGAAAGTGTTTGCAGACTGCTGAATCCACACACGGGTTTAACTCTGGAAGTTGAGTGCACACATTGACAACCGTTCTGTTAGATAGCTGCGTTTTGGATTTAGAAGCAGATATTTCCCTGTGCTTACTGCTGTTTCTTCCATATGCCGGTAATGGGCTGAAAACGCCTGTTTTGGGACTCTGCAGAGAAAGTGTTTGCAGACTGCTGAATCCACACACGGGTTTAACTCTGGAAGTTGAGTGCACACATTGACAACCGTTCTGTTAGATAGCTGCATTTTGGATTTAGAAGCAGATATTTCCCTGTGCTTACTGCTGTTTCTTCCATATGGCGGAAATGGGCTGAAAACGCCTGTTTTGGGACTCTGCAGAGAAAGTGTTTGCAGACTGCTGAATCCACACACGGGTTTAACTCTGGAAGTTGAGTGCACACATTGACAACCGTTCTGTTAGATAGCTTCGTTTTGGATTTAGAAGCAGATATTTCCCTGTGCTTACTGCTGTTTCTTCCATATGGCGGTAATGGGCTGAAAACGCCTGTTTTGGGACTCTGCAGAGAAAGAGTTTGCAGACTGCTGAATCCACACACCGGTTTAACTCTGGAAGTTGAGTGCACACATTGACAACCGCTCTTTTAGATAGCTGCGTTTTGGATTTAGAAGCAGATATTTCCCTGTGCTTACTGCTGTTTCTTCCATATGGCGGTAATGGGCTGAAAACGCCTGTTTTGGGACTCTGCAGAGAAAGTGTTTGCAGACTGCTGAATCCACACACGGGTTTAACTCTGGAAGTTGAGTGCACACATTGACAACCGTTCTGTTAGATAGCTTCGTTTTGGATTTAGAAGCAGATATTTCCCTGTGCTTACTGCTGTTTCTTCCATATGCCGGTAACGGGCTGAAAACGCCTGTTTTGGGACTCTGCAGAGAAAGAGTTTGCAGACTGCTGAATCCACACACGGGTTTACCTCTGGAAGTTGAGTGCACACATTGACAACCGTTCTGTTAGATAGCTGCGTTTTGTATTTAGAAGCAGATATTTCCCTGTGCTTATTGCTGTTTCTTCCATATGCCGGTAAATGGCTGAAAACCCCTGTTTTGGGACTCTGCAGAGAAAGTGTTTGCAGACTGCTGAATCCACACACAGGTTTAACTCTGGAAGTTGAGTGCACACATTGACAACCGTTTTGTTAGGTAGCTGCGTTTTGGTTTTAGAAGCAGATATTTCCCTGTGCTTACTGCTGTTTCTTCCATATGCCGGTAATCGGCTGAAAACGCCTGTTTTGGGACTCTGCAGAGAAAGTGTTTGCAGACTGCTGAATACCACACACGGGTTTAACTCTGGAAGTTGAGTGCACACATTGACAACCGTTCTATTAGATAGCTGCGTTTTGGATTTAGAAGCAGATGTTTCCCTGTGCTAACTTCTGTTTCTTCCATATGCCGGTAATGGGCTGAAAACACCTGTTTTGGGACTCAGCAGAGAAAGTGTTTGCAGACTGCTGAATCCACACACGGGTTTAACTCTGGAAGTTGAGTGCACACATTGACAACCGTTCTGTTAGGTAACTGTGTTTTGGATTTAGAAGCAGATATTTCCCTGTGCTTACTGCTGTTTCTTCCATATGGCGGTAATGGGCTGAAAACGCCTGTTTTGGGACTCTGCAGAGAAAGTGTTTGCAGACTGCTGAATCCACACACGGGTTTAACTCTGGAAGTTGAGTGCACACATTGAAAACCGTTCTGTTAGATAGCTTCGTTTTGGATTTAGAAGCAGATATTTCCCTGTGCTTACTGCTGTTTGTTCCATATGCCGGTTATGGGCTGAAAACGACTGTTTTGGGACTCTGCAGAGAAAGTGTTTGCAGACTGCTGAATCCACACACGGGTTTAACTCTGGAAGTTGAGTGCACACATTGAAAACCGTTCTGTTAGATAGCTTCGTTTTGGATTTAGAAGCAGATATTTCCCTGTGCTTACTGCTGTTTCTTCCATATGCCGGTAATGGGCTGAAAACGACTGTTTTGGGACTCTGCAGAGAAAGTGTTTGCAGACTGCTGAATCCACACACGGGTTTAACTCTGGAAGTTGAGTGCACACATTGACAACCGTTCTGTTAGATAGCTGCGTTTTGGATTTAGAAGCAGATATTTCCCTGTGCTTACTGCTGTTTCTTCCATATGGCGGTAATGGGCTGAAAACGCCTGTTTTGGGACTCTGCAGAGAAAGTGTTTGCAGACTGCTGAATCCACACACGGGTTTAACTCTGGAAGTTGAGTGCACACATTGAAAACCGTTCTGTTAGATAGCTGCGTTTTGGATTTAGAGGCAGATATTTCCCTATGCTTACTGCTGTTTCTTCCACATGCCGGTAATGGGCTGAAAACGCCTGTTTTGGGACTCTGCAGAGAAAGTGTTTGCAGACTGCTGAATCCACACACGGGTTTACCTCTGGAAGTTGAGTGCACACATTGACAACCGTTCTGTTAGATAGCTGCGTTTTGGATTTAGAAGCAGATATTTCCCTGTGCTTACTGCTGTTTCTTCCATATGGCGGAAATGGGCTGAAAACGCCTGTTTTGGGACTCTGCAGAGAAAGTGTTTGCAGACTCCTGAATCCAAACACGGGTTTAACTCTGGAAGATGAGTGCACACATTGACAACCGATCTGTTAGATAGCTTCGTTTTGGATTTAGAAGCAGATATTTCCCTGTGCTTACTGCTGTTTCTTCCATATGGCGGTAATGGGCTGAAAACGCCTGTTTTGGGACTCTGCAGAGAAAGAGTTTGCATTCTGCTGAATCCACACACCGGTTTAACTCTGGAAGTTGAGTGCACACATTGACAACCGCTCTTTTAGATAGCTGCGTTTTGGATTTAGAAGCAGATATTTCCCTGTGCTTGCTGCTGTTTCTTCCATATGGCGTTAATGGGCTGAAAACGCCTGTTTTGGGACTCTGCAGAGAAAGTGTTTGCAGACTGCTGAATCCACACACGGGTTTAACTCTGGAAGTTGAGTGCACACATTGACAACCGTTCTGTTAGATAGCTTCGTTTTGGATTTAGAAGCAGATATTTCCCTGTGCTTACTGCTGTTTCTTCCATATGCCGGTAACGGGCTGAAAACGCCTGTTTTGGGACTCTGCAGAGAAAGAGTTTGCAGACTGCTGAATCCACACACCGGTTTAACTCTGGAAGTTGAGTGCACACATTGACAACCGCTCTTTTAGATAGCGGCGTTTTGGATTTAGAAGCAGATATTTCCCTGTGCTTACTGCTGTTTCTTCCATATGCCGGTAATGGGCTGAAAACGCCTGTTTTGGGACTCTGCAGAGAAAGTGTGTGCAGACTGCTGAAACCACACACAGGTTTAACTCTGGAAGTTGAGTGCACACATTGACAACCGTTCTGTTAGAGAGCTGCGTTTTGGATTTGGAAGCAGATATTTCCCTGTGCTTACTGCTGTTTCTTCCATATGCCGGTAATGGGCTGATAACGCCTGTTTTGGGACTCCGCAGAGAAAGTGTTTGCAGACTGCTGAATCCACACTGGTTTAACTTTGGAAGTTGAGTGCACACATTGACAACCGTTTTGTTAGGTAGCTTCGTTTTGGATTTAGAAGCAGATATTTCCCTGTGCTTACTGCTGTTTCTTCCATATGCCGGAAATGGGCTGAAAACGCCTGTATTGGGACTCTGCAGAGAAAGTGTTTGCACACTGCTGAATCCACACACGGGTTTACCTCTGGAAGTTGAGTGCACACATTGACAACCGTTCTGTTAGATAGCTGCGTTTTGGATTTAGAAGCAGATATTTCCCTGTGCTTACTGCTGTTTCTTCCATATGACGGTAATGGGCTGAAAACGCCTGTTTTGGGAATCTGCAGAGAAAGTGTTTGCAGACTGCTGAATCCACACACGGGTTTAACTCTGGAAGTTGAGTGAACACATTGACAACCGTTCTGTTAGGTAACTGCGTTTTGGATTTAGAAGCAGATATTTCCCTGTGCTTACTGCTGTTTCTTCCATATGCCGGTAATGGGCTAAAAACGCCTGTTTTGGGACTCTGCAGAGAAAGTGTTTGCAGACTGCTGAATCCACACACGGGTTTACCTCTGGAAGTTGAGTGCACACATTGACAACCGTTCTGTTAGATAGCTGCGTTTTGGATTTAGAAGCAGATATTTCCCTGTGCTTACTGCTGTTTCTTCCATAAGCCGGTAATGGGCTGAAAACGCCTGTTTTGGGACTCTGCAGAGAAAGAGTTTGCAGACTGCTGAATCCACACACGGGTTTAACTCTGGAAGTTGAGTGCACACATTGACAACCGTTCTGTTAGATAGCTGCGTTTTGGATTTAGAAGCAGATATTTCCCTGTGCTTACTGCTGTTTCTTCCATATGCCGGTAATGGGCTGAAAACGCCTGTTTAGGGACTCTGCAGAGAAAGTGTTTGCAGACTGCTGAATCCACACACGGGTTTAACTCTGGAAGTTGAGTGCACACATTGACAACCGTTCTGTTAGATAGCTTCGTTTTGGATTTAGAAGCAGATATTTCCCTGTGCTTACTGCTGTTTCTTCCATATGCCGGTAATGGGCTGAAAACGCCTGTTTTGGGACTCTGCAGAGAAAGTGTGTGCAGACTGCTGAAACCACACACAGGTTTAACTCTGGAAGTTGAGTGCACACATTGACAACCGTTCTGTTAGAGAGCTGCGTTTTGGATTTGGAAGCAGATATTTCCCTGTGCTTACTGCTGTTTCTTCCATATGCCGGTAATGGGCTGATAACGCCTGTTTTGGGACTCCGCAGAGAAAGTGTTTGCAGACTGCTGAATCCACACTGGTTTAACTTTGGAAGTTGAGTGCACACATTGACAACCGTTTTGTTAGGTAGCTTCGTTTTGGATTTAGAAGCAGATATTTCCCTGTGCTTACTGCTGTTTCTTCCATATGCCGGAAATGGGCTGAAAACGCCTGTATTGGGACTCTGCAGAGAAAGTGTTTGCACACTGCTGAATCCACACACGGGTTTACCTCTGGAAGTTGAGTGCACACATTGACAACCGTTCTGTTAGATAGCTGCGTTTTGGATTTAGAAGCAGATATTTCCCTGTGCTTACTGCTGTTTCTTCCATATGACGGTAATGGGCTGAAAACGCCTGTTTTGGGAATCTGCAGAGAAAGTGTTTGCAGACTGCTGAATCCACACACGGGTTTAACTCTGGAAGTTGAGTGAACACATTGACAACCGTTCTGTTAGGTAACTGCGTTTTGGATTTAGAAGCAGATATTTCCCTGTGCTTACTGCTGTTTCTTCCATATGCCGGTAATGGGCTAAAAACGCCTGTTTTGGGACTCTGCAGAGAAAGTGTTTGCAGACTGCTGAATCCACACACGGGTTTACCTCTGGAAGTTGAGTGCACACATTGACAACCGTTCTGTTAGATAGCTGCGTTTTGGATTTAGAAGCAGATATTTCCCTGTGCTTACTGCTGTTTCTTCCATAAGCCGGTAATGGGCTGAAAACGCCTGTTTTGGGACTCTGCAGAGAAAGAGTTTGCAGACTGCTGAATCCACACACGGGTTTTACTCTGGAAGTTGAGTGCACACATTGACAACCGTTCTGTTAGATAGCTGCGTTTTGGATTTAGAAGCAGATATTTCCCTGTGCTTACTGCTGTTTCTTCCATATGCCGGTAATGGGCTGAAAACGCCTGTTTAGGGACTCTGCAGAGAAAGTGTTTGCAGACTGCTGAATCCACACACGGGTTTAACTCTGGAAGTTGAGTGCACACATTGACAACCGTTCTGTTAGATAGCTTCGTTTTGGATTTAGAAGCAGATATTTCCCTGTGCTTACTGCTGTTTCTTCCATATGCCGGTAATGGGCTGAAAACGCCTGTTTTGGGACTCTGCAGAGAAAGTGTTTGCAGACTGCTGAATCCACACACGGGTTTAACTCTGGAAGTTGAGTGTACACATTGACAACCGTTCTGTTAGATAGCTTCGTTTTGGATTTAGAAGCAGATATTTCCCTGTGCTTACTGCTGTTTCTTCCATATGCCGGTAATGGGCTGAAAACGCCTGTTTTGGGACTCTGCAGAGAAAGTGTTTGCAGACTGCTGAATCCACACACGGGTTTAACTCTGGAAGTTGAGTGCACACATTGACAACCGTTCTGTTAGATAGCTGCGTTTAGGATTTAGAAGCAGATATTTCCCTATGCTTACTGCTGTTTCTTCCACATGCCGGTAATGGGCTGAAAACGCCTGTTTTGGGACTCTGCAGAGAAAGTGTTTGCAGACTGCTGAATCCACACAGCGGTTTAACTCTGGAAGTTGAGTGCACACATTGACAACCGTTCTGTTAGATAGCTGCGTTTTGGATTTAGAAGCAGATATTTCCCTGTGCTTATTGCTGTTTCTTCCATATGGCGGAAATGGGCTGAAAACGCCTGTTTTGGGACTCTGCAGAGAAAGTGTTTGCAGACTGCTGAATCCAAACACGGGTTTAACTCTGGAAGTTGAGTGCACACATTGACAACCGTTCTGTTAGATAGCTTCGTTTTGGATTTAGAAGCAGATATTTCCCTGTGCTTACTGCTGTTTCTTCCATATGCCGGTAACGGGCTGAAAACGCCTGTTTTGGGACTCTGCAGAGAAAGAGTTTTCAGACTGCTGAATCCACACACCGGTTTACCTCTGGAAGTTGAGTGCACACATTGACAACCGCTCTTTTAGATAGCTGCGTTTTGGATTTAGAAGCAGATATTTCCCTGTGCTTACTGCTGTTTCTTCCATATGGCGGTAATGGGCTGAAAACGCCTGTTTTGGGACTCTGCAGAGAAAGTGTTTGCAGACTGCTGAATCCACACACGGGTTTAACTCTGGAAGTTGAGTGAACACATTGACAACCATTCTGTTAAATAGCTGCGTTTTGGATTTAGAAGCAGATATTTCCCTGTGCTTACTGCTGTTTCTTCCATATGCCGGTAACGGGCTGAAAACGCCTGTTTTGGGACTCTGCAGAGAAAGTGTTTGCAGACTGCTGAATCCAAACACCGGTTTAACTCTGGAAGTTGAGTGCACACATTGACAACCGTTCTGTTAGATAGCTGCGTTTTGGATTTGGAAGCAGATATTTCCCTGTGCTTACTGCTGTTTCTTCCATATGCCGGTAATGGGCTGAAAACGCCTGTTTTGGGACTCCGCAGAGAAAGTGTTTGCAGACTGCTGAATCCACACACGGGTTTAACTCTGGAAGTTGAGTGCACACATTGACAACCGTTTTGTTAGGTAGCTTCGTTTTGGATTTAGAAGCAGATATTTCCCTGTGCTTACTGCTGTTTCTTCCATATGCCGGTAATGGGATGAAAACGCCTGTTTTGGGACTCTGCAGAGAAAGAGTTTGCAGACTGCTGAATCCACACACGGGTTTAACTCTGGAAGTTGAGTGCACACATTGACAACAGTTCTGTTAGATAGCTGCGTTTTGGATTTAGAAGCAGATATTTCCCTGTGCTTACTGCTGTTTCTTCCATATGAGGGTAATGGGCTGAAAACGCCTGTTTTGGGACTCTGCAGAGAAAGAGTTTGTAGACTGCTGAATCCACACACGGGTTTAACTCTGGAAGTTGAGTGCACACATTGACAACCGTTCTGTTAGATAGCTGCGTTTTGGATTCAGAAGCAGATATTTCCCTGTGCTTACTGCTGTTTCTTCCATATGCCGGTAATGAGCTGAAAACGCCTGTTTTGGGACTCTGCAGAGAAAGAGTTTGCAGACTGCTGATTCCACACACGGGTTTAACTCTGGAAGTTGAGTGCACACATTGACAACCGTTCTGTTAGATAGCTTCGTTTTGGATTTAGAAGCAGATATTTCCCTGTGCTTACTGCTGTTTCTTCCATATGCCGGTAATGGGCTGAAAACGCCTGTTTTGGGACTCTGCAGAGAAAGTGTTTGCAGACTGCTGAATCCACACACGGGTTTAACTCTGGAAGTTGAGTGCACACATTGACAACCGTTATGTTAGATAGCTGCGTTTTGGGTTTAGAAGCAGATATTTCCCTGTGCTTACTGCTGTTTCTTCCATATGCCGGTAATGGGCTGAAAACGCCTGTTTTGGGACTCTGCAGAGAAAGTGTTTGCAGACTGCTGAATCCACACACGGGTTTAACTCTGGAAATTGAGTGCACACATTGACAACCGTTCTGTTAGATAGCTGCATTTTGGATTTAGAAGCAGATATTTCCCTGTGCTTACTGCTGTTTCTTCCATATGGCGGAAATGGGCTGAAAACGCCTGTTTTGGGACTCTGCAGAGAAAGTGTTTGCAGACTGCTGAATCCAAACACGGGTTTAACTCTGGAAGTTGAGTGCACACATTGACAACCGTTCTGTTAGATAGCTTCGTTTTGGATTTAGAAGCAGATAATTCCCTGTGCTTACTGCTGTTTCTTCCATATGGCGGTAATGGGCTGAAAACGCCTGTTTTGGGACTCTGCAGAGAAAGAGTTTGCAGAATGCTGAATCCACACACCGGTTTAACTCTGGAAGTTGAGTGCACACATTGACAACCGCTCTTTTAGATAGCTGCGTTTTGGATTTAGAAGCAGATATTTCCCTGTGCTTACTGCTGTTTCTTCCATATGGCGGTAATGGGCTGAAAACGCCTGTTTTGGGACTCTGCAGAGAAAGTGTTTGCAGACTGCTGAATCCACACACGGGTTTAACTCTGGAAGTTGAGTGCACACATTGACAACCGTTCTGTTAGATAGCTTCGTTTTGGATTTAGAAGCAGATATTTCCCTGTGCTTACTGCTGTTTCTTCCATATGCCGGTAACGGGCTGAAAACGCCTGTTTTGGGACTCTGCAGAGAAAGAGTTTGCAGACTGCTGAATCCACACACGGGTTTACCTCTGGAAGTTGAGTGCACACATTGACAACCGTTCTGTTAGATAGCTGCGTTTTGTATTTAGAAGCAGATATTTCCCTGTGCTTATTGCTGTTTCTTCCATATGCCGGTAAATGGCTGAAAACCCCTGTTTTGGGACTCTGCAGAGAAAGTGTTTGCAGACTGCTGAATCCACACACAGGTTTAACTCTGGAAGTTGAGTGCACACATTGACAACCGTTTTGTTAGGTAGCTGCGTTTTGGTTTTACAAGCAGATATTTCCCTCTGCTTACTGCTGTTTCTTCCATATGCCGGTAATGGGCTGAAAACGCCTGTTTTGGGACTCTGCAGAGAAAGTGTTTGCAGACTGCTGAATACCACACACGGGTTTAACTCTGGAAGTTGAGTGCACACATTGACAACCGTTCTATTAGATAGCTGCGTTTTGGATTTAGAAGCAGATGTTTCCCTGTGCTAACTTCTGTTTCTTCCATATGCCGGTAATGGGCTGAAAACACCTGTTTTGGGACTCAGCAGAGAAAGTGTTTGCAGACTGCTGAATCCACACACGGGTTTAAATCTGGAAGGTGAGTGCACACATTGACAACCGTTCTGTTAGGTAACTGTGTTTTGGATTTAGAAGCAGATATTTCCCTGTGCTTACTGCTGTTTCTTCCATATGCCGGTAATGGGCTGAAAACGCATGTTTTGGGGCTCTGCAGAGAAAGTGTTTGCAGCCTGCTGAATCCACACACGGGTTTAACTCTGGAAGTCGAGTGCACACATTGACAACCGTTCTGTTAGATAGCTGCGTTTTGGATTTAGAAGCAGATATTTCCCTGTGCTTACTGCTGTTTCTTCCATATGCCGGTAATGGGCTGAAAACGCCTGTTTTGGGACTCTGCAGAGAAAGTGTTTGCAGACTGCTGAATCCAAACACGGGTTTATCTCTGGAAGTTCAGTGCACACATTGACAACCGTTCTGTTAGATAGCTGCGTTTTGGATTTAGAAGCAGATATTTCCCTGTGCTTACTGCCCTTTCTTCCATATGCCGGTAATGGGCTGAAAACGCCTGTTTTGGGACTCTGCAGAGAAAGTGTTTGCAGACTGCTGAATCCACACACGGGTTTACCTCTGGAAGTTGAGTGCACACATTGACAACCGTTCTGTTAGATAGCTGCGTTTTGGATTTAGAAGCAGATATTTCCCTGTGCTTACTGCTGTTTCTTCCATATGCCGGTAATGGGCTGAAAACGCCTGTTTTGGGACTCTGAAGAGAAAGTGTTTGCAGACTGCTGAATCCACACACGGGTTTAACTCTGGAAATTGAGTGCACACATTGACAACCGTTCTGTTAGATAGCTGCGTTTTGGATTTAGAAGCAGTTATTTCCCTGTGCTTACTGCTGTTTCTTCCATATGCCGGTAATGGGCTGAAAACGCCTGTTTTGGGACTCTGCAGAGAAAGTGTTTGCAGACTGCTGAATCCACACACGGGTTTACCTCTGGAAGTTGAGTGCACACATTGACAACCGTTCTGTTAGATAGCTGCGTTTTGGATTTAGAAGAAGATATTTCCCTGTGCTTACTGCTGTTTCTTCCATATGCCGGAAATGGGCTGAAAACGCCTGTTTTGGGACTCTGCAGAGAAAGTGTTTGCAGACTGCTGAATCCAAACACGGGGTTTACTCTGGAAGTTGAGTGCACACATTGACAACCGTTCTGTTAGATAGCTGCGTTTTGGATTTAGAAGCAGATATTTGCCTGTGCTTACTGCTGTTTCATCCATTTGCTGGTAATGGGCTGAAAACGCCTGTTTTGGGGCTCTGCAGAGAAAGTGTTTGCAGACTGCTGAATCCACACACGGGTTTAACTCTGGAAGTTGAGTGCACACATTGACAACCGTTCTGTTAGATAGCTGCGTTTTGGATTTAGAAGCAGATATTTCCCTGTGCTTACTGCTGTTTCTTCCATATGCCGGTAACGGGCTGAAAACGCCTGTTTTGGGACTCTGCAGAGAAAGAGTTTGCAGACTGCTGAATCCACACACCGGTTTAACTCTGGAAGTTGAGTGCACACTTTGACAACCGCTCTTTTAGATAGCTGCGTTTTGGATTTAGAAGCAGATATTTCCCTGTGCTTACTGCTGTTTCTTCCATATGCCGGTAATGGGCTGAAAACGCCTGTTTTGGGACTCTGCAGAGAAAGTGTTTGCAGACTGCTGAATCCACACACAGGTTTAACTCTGGAAGTTGAGTGCACACATTGACAACCGTTCTGTTAGATAGCTGCGTTTTGGATTCGGAAGCAGATATTTCCCTGTGCTTACTGCTGTTTCTTCCATATGCCGGTAATGGGCTGAAAACGCCTGTTTTGGGACTCCGCAGAGAAAGTGTTTGCAGACTGCTGAATCCACACTGGTTTAACTTTGGAAGTTGAGTGCACACATTGACAACCGTATTGTTAGGTAGCTTCGTTTTGGATTTAGAAGCAGATATTTCCCTGTGCTTACTGCTGTTTCTTCCATATGCCGGAAATGGGCTGAAAACGCCTGTATTGGGACTCTGCAGAGAAAGTGTTTGCAAACTGCTGAATCCACACACGGGTTTACCTCTGGAAATTGAGTGCACACATTGACAACCGTTCTGTTAGATAGCTGCGTTTTGTATTTAGAAGCAGATATTTCCCTGTGCTTATTGCTGTTTCTTCCATATGCCGGTAAATGGCTGAAAACCCCTGTTTTGGGACTCTGCAGAGAAAGTGTTTGCAGACTGCTGAATACACACAGGTTTAACTCTGGAAGTTGAGTGCACACATTGACAACCGTTTTGTTAGGTAGCTGCGTTTTGGTTTTAGAAGCAGATATTTCCCTCTGCTTACTGCTGTTTCTTCCATATGCCGGTAATGGGCTGAAAACGCCTGTTTTGGGACTCTGCAGAGAAAGTGTTTGCAGACTGCTGAATACCACACACGGGTTTAACTCTGGAAGTTGAGTGCACACATTGACAACCGTTCTGTTAGATAGCTGCGTTTAGGATTTAGAAGCAGATATTTCCCTATGCTTACTGCTGTTTCTTCCACATGCCGGTAATGGGCTGAAAACGCCTGTTTTGGGACTCTGCAGAGAAAGTGTTTGCAGACTGCTGAATCCACACAGCGGTTTAACTCTGGAAGTTGAGTGCACACATTGACAACCGTTCTGTTAGATAGCTGCGTTTTGGATTTAGAAGCAGATATTTCCCTGTGCTTATTGCTGTTTCTTCCATATGGCGGAAATGGGCTGAAAACGCCTGTTTTGGGACTCTGCAGAGAAAGTGTTTGCAGACTGCTGAATCCAAACACGGGTTTAACTCTGGAAGTTGAGTGCACACATTGACAACCGTTCTGTTAGATAGCTTCGTTTTGGATTTAGAAGCAGATATTTCCCTGTGCTTACTGCTGTTTCTTCCATATGCCGGTAACGGGCTGAAAACGCCTGTTTTGGGACTCTGCAGAGAAAGAGTTTTCAGACTGCTGAATCCACACACGGGTTTACCTCTGGAAGTTGAGTGCACACATTGACAACCGCTCTTTTAGATAGCTGCGTTTTGGATTTAGAAGCAGATATTTCCCTGTGCTTACTGCTGTTTCTTCCATATGCCGGAAATGGGCTGAAAACGCCTGTATTGGGACTCTGCAGAGAAAGTGTTTGCACACTGCTGAATCCACACACGGGTTTACCTCTGGAAGTTGAGTGCACACATTGACAACCGTTCTGTTAGATAGCTGCGTTTTGGATTTAGAAGCAGATATTTCCCTGTGCTTACTGCTGTTTCTTCCATATGACGGTAATGGGCTGAAAACGCCTGTTTTGGGAATCTGCAGAGAAAGTGTTTGCAGACTGCTGAATCCACACACGGGTTTAACTCTGGAAGTTGAGTGAACACATTGACAACCGTTCTGTTAGGTAACTGCGTTTTGGATTTAGAAGCAGATATTTCCCTGTGCTTACTGCTGTTTCTTCCATATGCCGGTAATGGGCTGAAAACGCCTGTTTTGGAACTCTGCAGAGAAAGTGTTTGCAGACTGCTGAATCCACACACGGGTTTACCTCTGGAAGTTGAGTGCACACATTGACAACCGTTCTGTTAGATAGCTGCGTTTTGGATTTAGAAGCAGATATTTCCCTGTGCTTACTGCTGTTTCTTCCATAAGCCGGTAATGGGCTGAAAACGCCTGTTTTGGGACTCTGCAGAGAAAGAGTTTGCAGACTGCTGAATCCACACACGGGTTTAACTCTGGAAGTTGAGTGCACACATTGACAACCGTTCTGTTAGATAGCTGCGTTTTGGATTTAGAAGCAGATATTTCCCTGTGCTTACTGCTGTTTCTTCCATATGCCGGTAATGGGCTGAAAACGCCTGTTTTGGGACTCTGCAGAGAAAGTGTTTGCAGACTGCTGAATCCACACACGGGTTTAACTCTGGAAGTTGAGTGCACACATTGACAACCGTTCTGTTAGATAGCTTCGTTTTGGATTTAGAAGCAGATATTTCCCTGTGCTTACTGCTGTTTCTTCCATATGCCGGTAATGGGCTGAAAACGCCTGTTTTGGGACTCTGCAGAGAAAGTGTTTGCAGACTGCTGAATCCACACACGGGTTTAACTCTGGAAGTTGAGTGTACACATTGACAACCGTTCTGTTAGATAGCTGCGTTTTGGATTTAGAAGCAGATATTTCCCTGTGCTTACTGCTGTTTCTTCCATATGCCGGTATTGGGCTGAAAAGGCCTGTTTTGGGACTCTGCAGAGAAAGTGTTTGCAGACTGCTGAATCCACACACGGGTTTAACTCTGGAAGTTGAGTGCACACATTGACAACCGTTCTGTTAGATAGCTGCGTTTTGGATTTAGAAGCAGATATTTCCCTGTGCTTACTGCTGTTTCTTCCATATGGCGGAAATGGGCTGAAAACGCCTGTTTTGGGATTCTGCAGAGAAAGTGTTTGCAGACTGCTGAATCCAAACACGGGTTTAACTCTGGAAGTTGAGTGCACACATTGACAACCGTTCTGTTAGATAGCTTCGTTTTGGATTTAGAAGCAGATATTTCCCTGTGCTTACTGCTGTTTCTTCCATATGCCGGTAATGGGCTGAAAACGCCTGTTTTGGGACTCTGCAGAGAAAGTGTTTGCAGACTGCTGAATCCACACACGGGTTTAATTCTGGAAGTTGAGTGCACACATTGACAACCGTTCTGTTAGATAGCTGCGTTTTGGATTTAGAAGCAGATATTTCCCTGTGCTTACTGCTGTTTCTTCCATATGCCGGTAATGGGCTGAAAACGCCTGTTTTGGGACTCTGCAGAGAAAGTGTTTGCAGACTGCTGAATCCACACACGGGTTTAACTCTGGAAGTTGAGTGCACACATTGACAACCGTTCTGTTAGATAGCTGCGTTTAGGATTTAGAAGCAGATATTTCCCTATGCTTACTGCTGTTTCTTCCACATGCCGGTAATGGGCTGAAAACGCCTGTTTTGGGACTCTGCAGAGAAAGTGTTTGCAGACTGCTGAATCCACACAGCGGTTTAACTCTGGAAGTTGAGTGCACACATTGACAACCGTTCTGTTAGATAGCTGCGTTTTGGATTTAGAAGCAGATATTTCCCTGTGCTTATTGCTGTTTCTTCCATATGGCGGAAATGGGCTGAAAACGCCTGTTTTGGGACTCTGCAGAGAAAGTGTTTGCAGACTGCTGAATCCAAACACGGGTTTAACTCTGGAAGTTGAGTGCACACATTGACAACCGTTCTGTTAGATAGCTTCGTTTTGGATTTAGAAGCAGATATTTCCCTGTGCTTACTGCTGTTTCTTCCATATGCCGGTAACGGGCTGAAAACGCCTGTTTTGGGACTCTGCAGAGAAAGAGTTTTCAGACTGCTGAATCCACACACCGGTTTACCTCTGGAAGTTGAGTGCACACATTGACAACCGCTCTTTTAGATAGCTGCGTTTTGGATTTAGAAGCAGATATTTCCCTGTGCTTACTGCTGTTTCTTCCATATGGCGGTAATGGGCTGAAAACGCCTGTTTTGGGACTCTGCAGAGAAAGTGTTTGCAGACTGCTGAATCCACACACGGGTTTAACTCTGGAAGTTGAGTGAACACATTGACAAGCATTCTGTTAAATAGCTGCGTTTTGGATTTAGAAGCAGATATTTCCCTGTGCTTACTGCTGTTTCTTCCATATGCCGGTAATGGGCTGAAAACGCCTGTTTTGGGACTCTGCAGAGAAAGGGTTTGCAGACTGCTGAATCCACACACCGGTTTAACTCTGGAAGTTGAGTGCACACATTGACAACCGTTCTGTTAGATAGCTGCGTTTTGGATTTGGAAGCAGATATTTCCCTGTGCTTACTGCTGTTTCTTCCATATGCCGGTAATGGGCTGAAAACGCCTGTTTTGGGACTCCGCAGAGAAAGTGTTTGCAGACTGCTGAATCCACACACGGGTTTAACTCTGGAAGTTGAGTGCACACATTGACAACCGTTTTGTTAGGTAGCTTCGTTTTGGATTTAGAAGCAGATATTTCCCTGTGCTTACTGCTGTTTCTTCCATATGCCGGTAATGGGATGAAAACGCCTGTTTTGGGACTCTGCAGAGAAAGAGTTTGCAGACTGCTGAATCCACACACGGGTTTAACTCTGGAAGTTGAGTGCACACATTGACAACAGTTCTGTTAGATAGCTGCGTTTTGGATTTAGAAGCAGATATTTCCCTGTGCTTACTGCTGTTTCTTCCATATGCCGGTAATGGGCTGAAAACGCCTGTTTTGGGACTCTGCAGAGAAAGAGTTTGTAGACTGCTGAATCCACACACGGGTTTAACTCTGGAAGTTGAGTGCACACATTGACAACCGTTCTGTTAGATAGCTGCGTTTTGGATTCAGAAGCAGATATTTCCCTGTGCTTACTGCTGTTTCTTCCATATGCCGGTAATGGGCTGAAAACGCCTGTTTTGGGACTCTGCAGAGAAAGTGTTTGCAGACTGCTGAATCCACACACGGGTTTAACTCTGGAAGTTGAGTGCACACATTGACAACCGTTCTGTTAGATAGCTGCGTTTTGGATTTAGAAGCAGATATTTCCCTGTGCTTACTGCTGTTTCTTCCATATGCCGGTAATGGGCTGAAAACGCCTGTTTTGGGACTCTGCAGAGAAAGTGTTTGCAGACTGCTGAATCCACACACGGGTTTAACTCTGGAAGTTGAGTGCACACATTGACAACCGTTCTGTTAGATAGCTGCATTTTGGATTTAGAAGCAGATATTTCCCTGTGCTTACTGCTGTTTCTTCCATATGGCGGAAATGGGCTGAAAACGCCTGTTTTGGGACTCTGCAGAGAAAGTGTTTGCAGACTGCTGAATCCAAACACGGGTTTAACTCTGGAAGTTGAGTGCACACATTGACAACCGTTCTGTTAGATAGCTTCGTTTTGGATTTAGAAGCAGATATTTCCCTGTGCTTACTGCTGTTTCTTCCATATGGCGGTAATGGGCTGAAAACGCCTGTTTTGGGACTCTGCAGAGAAAGACTTTACAGACTGCTGAATCCACACACCGGTTTAACTCTGGAAGTTGAGTGCACACATTGACAACCGCTCTTTTAGATAGCTGCGTTTTGGATTTAGAAGCAGATATTTCCCTGTGCTTACTGCTGTTTCTTCCATATGGCGGTAATGGGCTGAAAACGCCTGTTTTGGGACTCTGCAGAGAAAGTTTTTGCAGACTGCTGAATCCACACACGGGTTTAACTCTGGAAGTTGAGTGCACACATTGACAACCGTTCTGTTAGATAGCTTCGTTTTGGATTTAGAAGCAGATATTTCCCTGTGCTTACTGCTGTTTCTTCCATATGCCGGTAACGGGCTGAAAACGCCTGTTTTGGGACTCTGCAGAGAAAGAGTTTGCAGACTGCTGAATCCACACACGGGTTTACCTCTGGAAGTTGAGTGCACACATTGACAACCGTTCTGTTAGATAGCTGCGTTTTGTATTTAGAAGCAGATATTTCCCTGTGCTTATTGCTGTTTCTTCCATATGCCGGTAAATGGCTGAAAACCCCTGTTTTGGGACTCTGCAGAGAAAGTGTTTGCAGACTGCTGAATCCACACACAGGTTTAACTCTGGAAGTTGAGTGCACACATTGACAACCGTTTTGTTAGGTAGCTGCGTTTTGGTTTTAGAAGCAGATATTTCCCTCTGCTTACTGCTGTTTCTTCCATATGCCGGTAATGGGCTGAAAACGCCTGTTTTGGGACTCTGCAGAGAAAGTGTTTGCAGACTGCTGAATACCACACACGGGTTTAACTCTGGAAGTTGAGTGCACACATTGACAACCGTTCTATTAGATAGCTGCGTTTTGGATTTAGAAGCAGATGTTTCCCTGTGCTAACTTCTGTTTCTTCCATATGCCGGTAATGGGCTGAAAACACCTGTTTTGGGACTCAGCAGAGAAAGTGTTTGCAGACTGCTGAATCCACACACGGGTTTAAATCTGGAAGTTGAGTGCACACATTGACAACCGTTCTGTTAGGTAACTGTGTTTTGGATTTAGAAGCAGATATTTCCCTGTGCTTACTGCTGTTTCTTCCATATGCCGGTAATGGGCTGAAAACGCATGTTTTGGGGCTCTGCAGAGAAAGTGTTTGCAGCCTGCTGAATCCACACACGGGTTTAACTCTGGAAGTCGAGTGCACACATTGACAACCGTTCTGTTAGATAGCTGCGTTTTGGATTTAGAAGCAGATATTTCCCTGTGCTTACTGCTGTTTCTTCCATATGCCGGTAATGGGCTGAAAACGCCTGTTTTGGGACTCTGCAGAGAAAGTGTTTGCAGACTGCTGAATCCAAACACGGGTTTATCTCTGGAAGTTCAGTGCACACATTGACAACCGTTCTGTTAGATAGCTGCGTTTTGGATTTAGAAGCAGATATTTCCCTGTGCTTACTGCCCTTTCTTCCATATGCCGGTAATGGGCTGAAAACGCCTGTTTTGGGACTCTGCAGAGAAAGTGTTTGCAGACTGCTGAATCCACACACGGGTTTACCTCTGGAAGTTGAGTGCACACATTGACAACCGTTCTGTTAGATAGCTGCGTTTTGGATTTAGAAGCAGATATTTCCCTGTGCTTACTGCTGTTTCTTCCATTTGCCGGTAATGGGCTGAAAACGCCTGTTTTGGGACTCTGCAGAGAAAGTGTTTGCAGACTGCTGAATCCACACACGGGTTTAACTCTGGAAGTTGAGTGCACACATTGACAACCGTTCTGTTAGATAGCTTCGTTTTGGATTTGGAAGCAGATATTTCCCTGTGCTTACTGCTGTTTCTTCCATATGCCGGTAATGGGCTGAAAACGCCTGTTTTGGGACTCCGCAGAGAAAGTGTTTGCAGACTGCTGAATCCACACTGGTTTAACTTTGGAAGTTGAGTGCACACATTGACAACCGTTTTGTTAGGTAGCTTCGTTTTGGATTTAGAAGCAGATATTTCCCTGTGCTTACTGCTGTTTCTTCCATATGCCGGAAATGGGCTGAAAACGCCTGTATTGGGACTCTGCAGAGAAAGTGTTTGCACACTGCTGAATCCACACACGGGTTTACCTCTGGAAGTTGAGTGCACACATTGACAATCGTTCTGTTAGATAGCTGCGTTTTGGATTTAGAAGCAGATATTTCCCTGTGCTTACTGCTGTTTCTTCCATATGACGGTAATGGGCTGAAAACGCCTGTTTTGGGAATCTGCAGAGAAAGTGTTTGCAGACTGCTGAATCCACACACGGGTTTAACTCTGGAAGTTGAGTGAACACATTGACAACCGTTCTGTTAGGTAACTGCGTTTTGGATTTAGAAGCAGATATTTCCCTGTGCTTACTGCTGTTTCTTCCATATGCCGGTAATGGGCTGAAAACGCCTGTTTTGGGACTCTGCAGAGAAAGTGTTTGCAGACTGCTGAATCCACACACGGCTTTAACTCTGGAAGTTGAGTGCACACATTGACAACCGTTCTGTTAGATAGCTGCGTTTTGGATTTAGAAGCAGATATTTCCCTGTGCTTACTGCTGTTTCTTCCATAAGCCGGTAATGAGCTGAAAACGCCTGTTTTGGGACTCTGCAGAGAAAGAGTTTGCAGACTGCTGAATCCACACACGGGTTTAACTCTGGAAGTTGAGTGCTCACATTGACAACCGTTCTGTTAGATAGCTGCGTTTTGGATTTAGAAGCAGATATTTCCCTGTGCCTACTGCTGTTTCTTCCATATGCCGGTAATGGGCTGAAAACGCCTGTTTTGGGACTCTGCAGAGAAAGTGTTTGCAGACTGCTGAATCCACACACGGCTTTAACTCTGGAAGTTGAGTGCACACATTGACAACCGTTCTGTTAGATAGCTTCGTTTTGGATTTAGAAGCAGATATTTCCCTGTGCTTACTGCTGTTTCTTCCATATGCCGGTAATGGGCTGAAAACGCCTGTTTTGGGACTCTGCAGAGAAAGTGTTTGCAGACTGCTGAATCCACACACGGGTTTAACTCTGGAAGTTGAGTGTACACATTGACAACCGTTCTGTTAGATAGCTGCGTTTTGGATTTAGAAGCAGATATTTCCCTGTGCTTACTGCTGTTTCTTCCATATGGCGGTAATGGGCTGAAAACGCCTGTTTTGGGACTCTGCAGAGAAAGTGTTTGCAGACTGCTGAATCCACACACGGGTTTAACTCTGGAAGTTGAGTGCACACATTGACAACCGTTCTGTTAGATAGCTTCGTTTTGGATTTAGAAGCAGATATTTCCCTGTGCTTACTGCTGTTTCTTCCATATGCCGGTAACGGGCTGAAAACGCCTGTTTTGGGACTCTGCAGAGAAAGAGTTTGCAGACTGCTGAATCCACACACGGGTTTACCTCTGGAAGTTGAGTGCACACATTGACAACCGTTCTGTTAGATAGCTGCGTTTTGTATTTAGAAGCAGATATTTCCCTGTGCTTATTGCTGTTTCTTCCATATGCCGGTAAATGGCTGAAAACCCCTGTTTTGGGACTCTGCAGAGAAAGTGTTTGCAGACTGCTGAATCCACACACAGGTTTAACTCTGGAAGTTGAGTGCACACATTGACAACCGTTTTGTTAGGTAGCTGCGTTTTGGTTTTAGAAGCAGATATGTCCCTCTGCTTACTGCTGTTTCTTCCATATGCCAGTAATGGGCTGAAAACGCCTGTTTTGGGACTCTGCAGAGAAAGTGTTTGCAGACTGCTGAATACCACACACGGGTTTAACTCTGGAAGTTGAGTGCACACATTGACAACCGTTCTATTAGATAGCTGCGTTTTGGATTTAGAAGCAGATGTTTCCCTGTGCTAACTTCTGTTTCTTCCATATGCCGGTAATGGGCTGAAAACACCTGTTTTGGGACTCAGCAGAGAAAGTGTTTGCAGACTGCTGAATCCACACACGGGTTTAACTCTGGAAGTTGAGTGCACACATTGACAACCGTTCTGTTAGATAGCTGCATTTTGGATTTAGAAGCAGATATTTCCCTGTGCTTACTGCTGTTTCTTCCATATGGCGGAAATGGGCTGAAAACGCCTGTTTTGGGACTCTGCAGAGAAAGTGTTTGCAGACTGCTGAATCCAAACACGGGTTTAACTCTGGAAGTTGAGTGCACACATTGACAACCGTTCTGTTAGATAGCTTCGTTTAGGATTTAGAAGCAGATATTTCCCTGTGCTTACTGCTGTTTCTTCCATATGGCGGTAATGGGCTGAAAACGCCTGTTTTGGGACTCTGCAGAGAAAGACTTTACAGACTGCTGAATCCACACACCGGTTTAACTCTGGAAGTTGAGTGCACACATTGACAACCGCTCTTTTAGATAGCTGCGTTTTGGATTTAGAAGCAGATATTTCCCTGTGCTTACTGCTGTTTCTTCCATATGGCGGTAATGGGCTGAAAACGCCTGTTTTGGGACTCTGCAGAGAAAGTGTTTGCAGACTGCTGAATCCACACACGGGTTTAACTCTGGAAGTTGAGTGCACACATTGACAACCGTTCTGTTAGATAGCTTCGTTTTGGATTTAGAAGCAGATATTTCCCTGTGCTTACTGCTGTTTCTTCCATATGCCGGTAACGGGCTGAAAACGCCTGTTTTGGGACTCTGCAGAGAAAGAGTTTGCAGACTGCTGAATCCACACACGGGTTTACCTCTGGAAGTTGAGTGCACACATTGACAACCGTTCTGTTAGATAGCTGCGTTTTGTATTTAGAAGCAGATATTTCCCTGTGCTTATTGCTGTTTCTTCCATATGCCGGTAAATGGCTGAAAACCCCTGTTTTGGGACTCTGCAGAGAAAGTGTTTGCAGACTGCTGAATCCACACACAGGTTTAACTCTGGAAGTTGAGTGCACACATTGACAACCGTTTTGTTAGGTAGCTGCGTTTTGGTTTTAGAAGCAGATATTTCCCTGTGCTTACTGCTGTTTCTTCCATATGCCGGTAATGGGCTGAAAACGCCTGTTTTGGGACTCTGCAGAGAAAGTGTTTGCAGACTGCTGAATACCACACACGGGTTTAACTCTGGAAGTTGAGTGCACACATTGACAACCGTTCTATTAGATAGCTGCGTTTTGGATTTAGAAGCAGATGTTTCCCTGTGCTAACTTCTGTTTCTTCCATATGCCGGTAATGGGCTGAAAACACCTGTTTTGGGACTCAGCAGAGAAAGTGTTTGCAGACTGCTGAATCCACACACGGGTTTAAATCTGGAAGTTGAGTGCACACATTGACAACCGTTCTGTTAGGTAACTGTGTTTTGGATTTAGAAGCAGATATTTCCCTGTGCTTACTGCTGTTTCTTCCATATGCCGGTAATGGGCTGAAAACGCATGTTTTGGGGCTCTGCAGAGAAAGTGTTTGCAGCCTGCTGAATCCACACACGGGTTTAACTCTGGAAGTCGAGTGCACACATTGACAACCGTTCTGTTAGATAGCTGCGTTTTGGATTTAGAAGCAGATATTTCCCTGTGCTTACTGCTGTTTCTTCCATATGCCGGTAATGGGCTGAAAACGCCTGTTTTGGGACTCTGCAGAGAAAGTGTTTGCAGACTGCTGAATCCAAACACGGGTTTATCTCTGGAAGTTCAGTGCACACATTGACAACCGTTCTGTTAGATAGCTGCGTTTTGGATTTAGAAGCAGATATTTCCCTGTGCTTACTGCCCTTTCTTCCATATGCCGGTAATGGGCTGAAAACGCCTGTTTTGGGACTCTGCAGAGAAAGTGTTTGCAGACTGCTGAATCCACACACGGGTTTAACTCTGGAAGTTGAGTGCACACATTGACAACCGTTCTGTTAGATAGCTGCGTTTTGGATTTAGAAGCAGATATTTCCCTGTGCTTACTGCTGTTTCTTCCATTTGCCGGTAATGGGCTGAAAACGCCTGTTTTGGGACTCTGCAGAGAAAGTGTTTGCAGACTGCTGAATCCACACACGGGTTTAACTCTGGAAATTGAGTGCACACATTGACAACCGTTCTGTTAGATAGCTGCGTTTTGGATTTAGAAGCAGTTATTTCCCTGTGCTTACTGCTGTTTCTTCCATATGCCGGTAATGGGCTGAAAACGCCTGTTTTGGGACTCTGCAGAGAAAGTGTTTGCAGACTGCTGAATCCACACACGGGTTTACCTCTGGAAGTTGAGTGCACACATTGACAACCGTTCTGTTAGATAGCTGCGTTTTGGATTTAGAAGAAGATATTTCCCTGTGCTTACTGCTGTTTCTTCCATATGCCGGAAATGGGCTGAAAACGCCTGTTTTGGGACTCTGCAGAGAAAGTGTTTGCAGACTGCTGAATCCACACACGGGTTTAACTCTGGAAGTTGAGTGCACACATTGACAACCGTTCTGTTAGATAGCTGCGTTTTGGATTTAGAAGCAGATATTTCCCTGTGCTTACTGCTGTTTCTTCCATATGCCGGTAACGGGCTGAAAACGCCTGTTTTGGGACTCTGCAGAGAAAGAGTTTGCAGACTGCTGAATCCACACACCGGTTTAACTCTGGAAGTTGAGTGCACACTTTGACAACCGCTCTTTTAGATAGCTGCGTTTTGGATTTAGAAGCAGATATTTCCCTGTGCTTACTGCTGTTTCTTCCATATGCCGGTAATGGGCTGAAAACGCCTGTTTTGGGACTCTGCAGAGAAAGTGTTTGCAGACTGCTGAATCCACACACAGGTTTAACTCTGGAAGTTGAGTGCACACATTGACAACCGTTCTGTTAGATAGCTGCGTTTTGGATTCGGAAGCAGATATTTCCCTGTGCTTACTGCTGTTTCTTCCATATGCCGGTAATGGGCTGAAAACGCCTGTTTTGGGACTCTGCAGAGAAAGTGTTTGCAGACTGCTGAATCCACACTGGTTTAACTTTGGAAGTTGAGTGCACACATTGACAACCGTTCTGATGGATAGCTGCGTTTTGGATTTAGAAGCAGATATTTCCCTGGGCTTACTGCCCTTTCTTCCATATGCCGGTAATGGGCTGAAAACGCCTGTTTTGGGACTCTGCAGAGAAAGTGTTTGCAGACTGCTGAATCCACACACGGGTTTACCTCTGGAAGTTGAGTGCACACATTGACAACCGTTCTGTTAGATAGCTGCGTTTTGGATTTAGAAGCAGATATTTCCCTGTGCTTACTGCTGTTTCTTCCATATGCCGGTAATGGGCTGAAAACGCCTGTTTTGGGACTCTGCAGAGAAAGTGTTTGCAGACTGCTGAATCCACACACGGGTTTAACTCTGGAAATTGAGTGCACACATTGACAACCGTTCTGTTAGATAGCTGCGTTTTGGATTTAGAAGCAGTTATTTCCCTGTGCTTACTGCTGTTTCTTCCATATGCCGGTAATGGGCTGAAAACGCCTGTTTTGGGACTCTGCAGAGAAAGTGTTTGCAGACTGCTGAATCCACACACGGGTTTACCTCTGGAAGTTGAGTGCACACATTGACAACCGTTCTGTTAGATAGCTGCGTTTTGGATTTAGAAGAAGATATTTCCCTGTGCTTACTGCTGTTTCTTCCATATGCCGGAAATGGGCTGAAAACGCCTGTTTTGGGACTCTGCAGAGAAAGTGTTTGCAGACTGCTGAATCCAAACACGGGGTTTACTCTGGAAGTTGAGTGCACACATTGACAACCGTTCTGTTAGATAGCTGCGTTTTGGATTTAGAAGCAGATATTTGCCTGTGCTTACTGCTGTTTCATCCATTTGCTGGGTAATGGGCTGAAAACGCCTGTTTTGGGGCTCTGCAGAGAAAGTGTTTGCAGACTGCTGAATCCACACACGGGTTTAACTCTGGAAGTTGAGTGCACACATTGACAACCGTTCTGTTAGATAGCTGCGTTTTGGATTTAGAAGCAGATATTTCCCTGTGCTTACTGCTGTTTCTTCCATATGCCGGTAATGGGCTGAAAACGCCTGTTTTGGGACTCTGCAGAGAAAGTGTTTGCAGACTGCTGAATCCACACACCGGTTTAACTCTGAAAGTTGAGTGCACACATTGACAACCGTTCTGTTAGATAGCTTCGTTTTGGATTTAGAAGCAGTTATTTCGCTGTGCTTACGGCTGTTTCTTCCATATGCCGGTAACGGGCTGAAAACGCCTGTTTTGGGACTCTGCAGAGAAAGAGTTTGCAGACTGCTGAATCCGCACACCGGTTTAACTCTGGAAGTTGAGTGCACACATTGACAACCGCTCTTTTAGATAGCTGCGTTTTGGATTTAGAAGCAGATATTTCCCTATGCTTACTGCTGTTTCTTCCACATGCCGGGTAATGGGCTGAAAACGCCTGTTTTGGGACTCTGCAGAGAAAGTGTTTGCAGACTGATGAATACACACACGGGTTTAACTCTGGAAGTTGAGTGCACACATTGACAACCGTTCTGTTAGATAGCTGCGTTTTGGATTTAGAAGCAGATATTTCCCTGTGCTTACTGCTGTTTCTTCCATATGCCGGTAATGGGATGAAAACGCCTGTTTTGGGACTCTGCAGAGAAAGAGTTTGTAGACTGCTGAATCCACACACGGGTTTAACTGTGGAAGTTGAGTGCACACATTGACAACCGTTCTGTTAGATAGCTGCGTTTTGGATTTAGAAGCAGATATTTCCCTGTGCTTACTGCTGTTTCTTCCATATGCCGGTAATGGGCTGAAAACGCCTGTTTTGGGACTCTGCAGAGAAAGTGTTTGCAGACTGCTGAATCCACACACGGGTTTAACTCTGGAAGTTGAGTGCACACATTGACAACCGTTCTGTTAGATAGCTGCGTTTTGGATTTAGAAGCAGATATTTCCCTATGCTTACTGCTGTTTCTTCCACATGCCGGTAATGGGCTGAAAACGCCTGTTTTGGGACTCTGCAGAGAAAGTGTTTGCAGACTGCTGAATCCACACACGGGTTTACTCTGGAAGTTGAGTGCACACATTGACAACCGTTCTGTTAGATAGCTGCGTTTTGGATTTAGAAGCAGATATTTCCCTGTGCTTACTGCTGTTTCTTCCATATGGCGGAAATGGGCTGAAAACGCCTGTTTTGGGACTCTGCAGAGAAAGTGTTTGCAGACTGCTGAATCCAAACACGGGTTTAACTCTGGAAGTTGAGTGCACACATTGACAACCGTTCTGTTAGATAGCTTCGTTTTGGATTTAGAAGCAGATATTTCCCTGTGCTTACTGCTGTTTCTTCCATATGGCGGTAATAGGCTGAAAACGCCTGTTTTGGGACTCTGCAGAGAAAGAGTTTGCAGACTGCTGAATCCACACACCGGTTTAACTCTGGAAGTTGAGTGCACACATTGACAACCGCTCTTTTAGATAGCTGCGTTTTGGATTTAGAAGCAGATATTTCCCTGTGCTTACTGCTGTTTCTTCCATATGCCGGTAATGGGCTGAAAACGCCTGTTTTGGGACTCTGCAGAGAAAGTGTTTGCAGACTGCTGAATCCACACACGGGTTTAACTCTGGAAGTTGAGTGCACACATTGACAACCGTTCTGTTAGATAGCTGCGTTTTGGATTTAGAAGCAGATATTTCCCTGTGCCTACTGCTGTTTCTTCCATATGACGGTAATGGGCTGAAAACGCCTGTTTTGGGACTCTGCAGAGAAAGTGTTTGCAGACTGCTGAATCCACACACGGGTTTAACCCTGGAAGTTGAGTGCACACATTGACAACCGTTCTGTTAGGTAACTGTGTTTTGGATTTAGAAGCAGATATTTCCCTGTGCTTACTGCTGTTTCTTCCATATGCCGGTAGTGGGCTGAAAACGCCTGTTTTGGGACTCTGCAGAGACAGTGTTTGCAGACTGCTGAATCCACACACGGCTTTAACTCTGGAAGTTGAGTGCACAGATTGACAACCGTTCTGTTAGATAGCTGCGTTTTGGATTTAGAAGCAGATATTTCCCTGTGCTTACTGCTGTTTCTTCCATATGCCGGTAATGGGCTGAAAACGCCTGTTTTGGGACTCTGCAGAGAAAGAGTTTGCAGACTGCTGAATCCACACACGGGTTCAACTCTGGAAGTTGAGTGCACACATTGACAACCGTTCTGTTAGATAGCTGCGTTTTGGATTTAGAAGCAGATATTTCCCTGTGCTTACTGCTGTTTCTTCCATATGCCGGTAATGGGCTGAAAACGCCTGTTTTGGGACTCTGCTGAGAAAGAGTTTGCAGACTGCTGAATCCACACACGGGTTGAACTCTGGAAGTTGAGTGCACACATTGACAACCGTTCTGTTAGATAGCTGCGTTTTGGATTTAGAAGCAGATATTTGCCTGTGCTTACTGCTGTTTCTTCCATATGCCGGTAATGGGCTGAAAACGCCTGTTTTGGGACTCTGCAGAGAAAGTGTTTGCAGACTGCTGAATCCACACACCGGTTTAACTCTGGAAGTTGAGTGCACACATTGACAACCGTTCTGTTAGATAGCTGCGTTTTGGATTTGGAAGCAGATATTTCCCTGTGCTTACTGCTGTTTCTTCCATATGCCGGTAATGGGCTGAAAACGCCTGTTTTGGGACTCTGCAGAGAAAGTGTTTGCAGACTGCTGAATCCACACACGGGTTTAACTCTGGAAGTTGAGTGCACACATTGACAACCGTTCTGTTAGATAGCTGCGTTTTGGATTTAGAAGCAGATATTTCCCTGTGCTTACTGCTGTTTCTTCCATATGCCGGTAATGGGCTGAAAACGCCTGTTTTGGGACTCTGCAGAGAAAAGTGTTTGCAGACTGCTGAATCCACACACGGGTTTAACTCTGGAAGTTGAGTGCACACATTGACAACCGTTCTTTTAGATAGCTGCGTTTTGGATTTAGAAGCAGACATTTTCCTGTGCTTACTGCTGTTTCTTCCATATGCCGGTAAAGGGCTGAAAACGCCTGTTTTGGGACTCTGCAGAGAAAGTGTTTGCAGACTGCTGAATCCGCACACGGGTTTAACTCTGGAAGTTGAGTGCACACATTGACAACCGTTCTGTTAGATAGCTGCGTTTTGGATTTAGAAGCAGATATTTCCCTGTGCTTACTGCTGTTTCTTCCATATGACGGTAATGGGTTGAAAACGACTGTTTTGGGAATCTGCAGAGAAAGTGTTTGCAGACTGCTGAATCCACACACGGGTTTAACTCTGGAAGTTTAGTGCACACATTGACAACCGTTTCTGTTAGGCAACTGCGTTTTGGATTTAGAAGCAGATATTTCCCTGTGCTTACTGCTGTTTCTTCCATATGCCGGTAATGGGCTGAAAACGCCTGTTTTGGGACTCTGCAGAGAAAGTGTTTGCAGACTGCTGAATCCACACACGGGTTTACCTCTGGAAGTTGAGTGCACACATTGACAACCGTTCTGTTAGATAGCTGCGTTTTGGATTTAGAAGCAGATATTTCCCTGTGCTTACTGCTGTTTCTTCCATATGCCGGTAATGGCTGAAAACCCCTGTTTTGGGACTCTGCAGAGAAAGTGTTTGCAGACTGCTGAATCCACACACGGTTTAACTCTGGAAGTTGAGTGCACACATTGACAACCGTTCTGTTAGATAGCTGCGTTTTGGATTTAGAAGCAGATATTTCCCTATGCTTACTGCTGTTTCTTCCACATGCCGGTAATGGGCTGAAAACGCCTGTTTTGGGACTCTGCAGAGAAAGTGTTTGCAGACTGCTGAATCCACACACGGGTTTACCTCTGGAAGTTGAGTGCACACATTGACAACCGTTCTGTTAGATAGCTGCGTTTTGGATTTAGAAGCAGATATTTCCCTGTGCTTACTGCTGTTTCTTCCATATGGCGGAAATGGGCTGAAAACGCCTGTTTTGGGACTCTGCAGAGAAAGTGTTTGCAGACTGCTGAATCCAAACACGGGTTTAACTCTGGAAGTTGAGTGCACACATTGACAACCGTTCTGTTAGATAGCTTCGTTTTGGATTTAGAAGCAGATATTTCCCTGTGCTTACTGCTGTTTCTTCCATATGGCGGTAATGGGCTGAAAACGCCTGTTTTGGGACTCTGCAGAGAAAGAGTTTGCAGACTGCTGAATCCACACACCGGTTTAACTCTGGAAGTTGAGTGCACACATTGACAACCGCTCTTTTAGATAGCTGCGTTTTGGATTTAGAAGCAGATATTTCCCTGTGCCTACTGCTGTTTCTTCCATATGACGGTAATGGGCTGAAAACGCCTGTTTTGGGACTCTGCAGAGAAAGTGTTTGCAGACTGCTGAATCCACACACGGGTTTAACTCTGGAAGTTGAGTGCACACATTGACAACCGTTCTGTTAGGTAACTGTGTTTTGGATTTAGAAGCAGATATTTCCCTGTGCTTACTGCTGTTTCTTCCATATGCCGGTAATGGGCTGAAAACGCCTGTTTTGGGACTCTGCAGAGAAAGTGTTTGCAGACTGCTGAATCCACACACGGCTTTAACTCTGGAAGTTGAGTGCACAGATTGACAACCGTTCTGTTAGATAGCTGCGTTTTGGATTTAGAAGCAGATATTTCCCTGTGCTTACTGCTGTTTCTTCCATATGCCGGTAATGGGCTGAAAACGCCTGTTTTGGGACTCTGCAGAGAAAGAGTTTGCAGACTGCTGAATCCACACACGGGTTCAACTCTGGAAGTTGAGTGCACACATTGACAACCGTTCTGTTAGATAGCTGCGTTTTGGATTTAGAAGCAGATATTTCCCTGTGCTTACTGCTGTTTCTTCCATATGCCGGTAATGGGCTGAAAACGCCTGTTTTGGGACTCTGCAGAGAAAGAGTTTGCAGACTGCTGAATCCACACACGGGTTGAACTCTGGAAGTTGAGTGCACACATTGACAACCGTTCTGTTAGATAGCTTCGTTTTGGATTTAGAAGCAGATATTTCCCTGTGCTTACTGCTGTTTCTTCCATATGCCGGTAATGGGCTGAAAACGCCTGTTTTGGGACTCTGCAGATAAAGTGTTTGCAGACTGCTGAATCCACACACGGGTTTAACTCTGGAAGTTGAGTGCACACATTGACAACCGTTCTGTTAGATAGCTGCGTTTTGGATTTAGAAACAGATATTTCCCTATGCTTATTGCTGTTTCTTCCACATGCCGGTAATGGGCTGAAAACGCCTGTTTTGGGACTCTGCAGAGAAAGTGTTTGCAGACTGCTGAATCCACACACGGGTTTAACTCTGGAAGTTGAGTGCACACATTGACAACCGTTCTGTTAGATAGCTGCGTTTTGGATTTAGAAGCAGATATTTCCCTGTGCTTACTGCTGTTTCTTCCATATGCCGGTAATGGGCTGAAAACGCCTGTTTTGGGACTCTGCAGAGAAAGTGTTTGCAGACTGCTGAATCCACAAATGGGTTTAACTCTGGAATTTGAGTGCACACATTGACAACCGTTCTGTTAGATAGCTGCGTTTTGGATTTAGAAGCAGATATTTCACTATGCTTACTGCTGTTTCTTCCACATGCCGGTAATGGGCTGAAAACGCCTGTTTTGGGACTCTGCAGAGAAAGTGTTTGCAGACTGCTGAATCCACACACGGGTTTTTTTTTTTTTTTTTTTTTTTTTTTTGAGACGGAATTTCGCTCTTGATACCCAGGCTGGAGTGCAATGGCGCGATCTCGGCTCACCGCAACCTCCGCCTCCTGGGTTCAGGCAATTCTCCTGCCTTAGCCTCCTGAGTAGCTGGGATTACAGACATGCGCCACCGTGCCCAGCTAATTTTTTGTATTAGTAGAGACGGGGTTTCACCATGATGACCAGATGGTCTCGATCTCTTGACCTCGTGATCCACCCGCCTCGGCCTCCCAAAGTGCTGGGATTACAGGCTTGAGCCACCGCGCCCGGCCACACACGGGTTTAACTCTGGAAGTTGAGTGCACACATTGACAACCGTTCTGTTAGATAGCTGCGTTTTGGATTTAGAAGCAGATATTTGCCTGTGCTTACTGCTGTTTCTTCCATATGCCGGTAATGGGCTGAAAACGCCTGTTTTGGGACTCTGCAGAGAAAGTGTTTGCAGACTGCTGAATCCACACACCGGTTTAACTCTGGAAGTTGAGTGCACACATTGACAACCGTTCTGTTAGATAGCTGCGTTTTGGATTTGGAAGCAGATATTTCCCTGTGCTTACTGCTGTTTCTTCCATATGCCGGTAATGGGCTGAAAACGCCTGTTTTGGGACTCTGCAGAGAAAGTGTTTGCAGACTGCTGAATCCACACACGGGTTTAACTCTGGAAGTTGAGTGCACACATTGACAACCGTTCTGTTAGATAGCTGCGTTTTGGATTTAGAAGCAGATATTTCCCTGTGCTTACTGCTGTTTCTTCCATATGACGGTAATGGGTTGAAAACGACTGTTTTGGGAATCTGCAGAGAAAGTGTTTGCAGACTGCTGAATCCACAGACGGGTTTAACTCTGGAAGTTTAGTGCACACATTGACAACCGTTCTGTTAGGCAACTGCGTTTTGGATTTAGAAGCAGATATTTCCCTGTGCTTACTGCTGTTTCTTCCATATGCCGGTAATGGGCTGAAAACGCCTGTTTTGGGACTCTGCAGAGAAAGTGTTTGCAGACTGCTGAATCCACACACGGGTTTACCTCTGGAAGTTGAGTGCACACATTGACAACCGTTCTGTTAGATAGCTGCGTTTTGGATTTAGAAGCAGATATTTCCCTGTGCTTACTGCTGTTTCTTCCATATGCCGGTAATGGGCTGAAAACCCCTGTTTTGGGACTCTGCAGAGAAAGTGTTTGCAGACTGCTGAATCCACACACGGGTTTAACTCTGGAAGTTGAGTGCACACATTGACAACCGTTCTGTTAGATAGCTGCGTTTTGGATTTAGAAGCAGATATTTCCCTATGCTTACTGCTGTTTCTTCCACATGCCGGTAATGGGCTGAAAACGCCTGTTTTGGGACTCTGCAGAGAAAGTGTTTGCAGACTGCTGAATCCACACACGGGTTTACCTCTGGAAGTTGAGTGCACACATTGACAACCGTTCTGTTAGATAGCTGCGTTTTGGATTTAGAAGCAGATATTTCCCTGTGCTTACTGCTGTTTCTTCCATATGGCGGAAATGGGCTGAAAACGCCTGTTTTGGGACTCTGCAGAGAAAGTGTTTGCAGACTGCTGAATCCAAACACGGGTTTAACTCTGGAAGTTGAGTGCACACATTGACAACCGTTCTGTTAGATAGCTTCGTTTTGGATTTAGAAGCAGATATTTCCCTGTGCTTACTGCTGTTTCTTCCATATGGCGGTAATGGGCTGAAAACGCCTGTTTTGGGACTCTGCAGAGAAAGAGTTTGCAGACTGCTGAATCCACACACCGGTTTAACTCTGGAAGTTGAGTGCACACATTGACAACCGCTCTTTTAGATAGCTGCGTTTTGGATTTAGAAGCAGATATTTCCCTGTGCTTACTGCTGTTTCTTCCATATGCCGGTAATGGGCTGAAAACGCCTGTTTTGGGACTCTGCAGAGAAAGTGTTTGCAGACTGCTGAATCCACACACGGGTTTACCTCTGGAAGTTGAGTGCACACATTGACAACCGTTCTGTTAGATAGCTGCGTTTTGGATTTAGAAGCAGATATTTCCCTGTGCCTACTGCTGTTTCTTCCATATGACGGTAATGGGCTGAAAACGCCTGTTTTGGGACTCTGCAGAGAAAGTGTTTGCAGACTGCTGAATCCACACACGGGTTTAACTCTGGAAGTTGAGTGCACACATTGACAACCGTTCTGTTAGGTAACTGTGTTTTGGATTTAGAAGCAGATATTTCCCTGTGCTTACTGCTGTTTCTTCCTTATGCCGGTAATGGGCTGAAAACGCCTGTTTTGGGACTCTGCAGAGAAAGTGTTTGCAGACTGCTGAATCCACACACGGCTTTAACTCTGGAAGTTGAGTGCACAGATTGACAACCGTTCTGTTAGATAGCTGCGTTTTGGATTTAGAAGCAGATATTTCCCTGTGCTTACTGCTGTTTCTTCCATATGCCGGTAATGGGCTGAAAACGCCTGTTTTGGGACTCTGCAGAGAAAGAGTTTGCAGACTGCTGAATCCACACACGGGTTCAACTCTGGAAGTTGAGTGCACACATTGACAACCGTTCTGTTAGATAGCTGCGTTTTGGATTTAGAAGCAGATATTTCCCTGTGCTTACTGCTGTTTCTTCCATATGCCGGTAATGGGCTGAAAACGCCTGTTTTGGGACTCTGCAGAGAAAGAGTTTGCAGACTGCTGAATCCACACACGGGTTGAACTCTGGAAGTTGAGTGCACACATTGACAACCGTTCTGTTAGATAGCTTCGTTTTGGATTTAGAAGCAGATATTTCCCTGTGCTTACTGCTGTTTCTTCCATATGCCGGTAATGGGCTGAAAACGCCTGTTTTGGGACTCTGCAGAGAAAGTGTTTGCAGACTGCTGAATCCACACACGGGTTTAACTTTGGAAGTTGAGTGCACACATTGACAACCGTTCTGTTAGATAGCTGCGTTTTGGATTTAGAAGCAGATATTTCCCTGTGCTTACTGCTGTTTCTTCCATATGCCGGTAATGGGCTGAAAACGCCTGTTTTGGGACTCTGCAGAGAAAGTGTTTGCAGACAGCTGAATCCACACACGGGTTTAACTCTGGAAGTTGAGTGCACACATTGACAACCGTTCTGTTAGATAGCTGCGTTTTGGATTTAGAAACAGATATTTCCCTATGCTTATTGCTGTTTCTTCCACATGCCGGTAATGGGCTGAAAACGCCTGTTTTGGGACTCTGCAGAGAAAGTGTTTGCAGACTGCTGAATCCACACACGGGTTTAACTCTGGAAGTTGAGTGCACACATTGACAACCGTTCTGTTAGATAGCTGCGTTTTGGATTTAGAAGCAGATATTTCCCTGTGCTTACTGCTGTTTCTTCCATATGCCGGTAATGGGCTGAAAACGCCTGTTTTGGGACTCTGCAGAGAAAGTGTTTGCAGACTGCTGAATCCACACACGGGTTTACCTCTGGAAGTTGAGTGCACACATTGACAACCGTTCTGTTAGATAGCTGCGTTTTGGATTTAGAAGCAGATATTTCCCTGTGCTTACTGCTGTTTCTTCCATATGCCGGTAATGGGCTGAAAACCCCTGTTTTGGGACTCTGCAGAGAAAGTGTTTGCAGACTGCTGAATCCACACACGGGTTTAACTCTGGAAGTTGAGTGCACACATTGACAACCGTTCTGTTAGATAGCTGCGTTTTGGATTTAGAAGCAGATATTTCCCTATGCTTACTGCTGTTTCTTCCACATGCCGGTAATGGGCTGAAAACGCCTGTTTTGGGACTCTGCAGAGAAAGTGTTTGCAGACTGCTGAATCCACACACGGGTTTACCTCTGGAAGTTGAGTGCACACATTGACAACCGTTCTGTTAGATAGCTGCGTTTTGGATTTAGAAGCAGATATTTCCCTGTGCTTACTGCTGTTTCTTCCATATGGCGGAAATGGGCTGAAAACGCCTGTTTTGGGACTCTGCAGAGAAAGTGTTTGCAGACTGCTGAATCCAAACACGGGTTTAACTCTGGAAGTTGAGTGCACACATTGACAACCGTTCTGTTAGATAGCTTCGTTTTGGATTTAGAAGCAGATATTTCCCTGTGCTTACTGCTGTTTCTTCCATATGGCGGTAATGGGCTGAAAACGCCTGTTTTGGGACTCTGCAGAGAAAGAGTTTGCAGACTGCTGAATCCACACACCGGTTTAACTCTGGAAGTTGAGTGCACACATTGACAACCGCTCTTTTAGATAGCTGCGTTTTGGATTTAGAAGCAGATATTTCCCTGTGCTTACTGCTGTTTCTTCCATATGCCGGTAATGGGCTGAAAACGCCTGTTTTGGGACTCTGCAGAGAAAGTGTTTGCAGACTGCTGAATCCACACACGGGTTTACCTCTGGAAGTTGAGTGCACACATTGACAACCGTTCTGTTAGATAGCTGCGTTTTGGATTTAGAAGCAGATATTTCCCTGTGCCTACTGCTGTTTCTTCCATATGACGGTAATGGGCTGAAAACGCCTGTTTTGGGACTCTGCAGAGAATGTGTTTGCAGACTGCTGAATCCACACACGGGTTTAACTCTGGAAGTTGAGTGCACACATTGACAACCGTTCTGTTAGGTAACTGTGTTTTGGATTTAGAAGCAGATATTTCCCTGTGCTTACTGCTGTTTCTTCCATATGCCGGTAATGGGCTGAAAACGCCTGTTTTGGGACTCTGCAGAGAAAGTGTTTGCAGACTGCTGAATCCACACACGGCTTTAACTCTGGAAGTTGAGTGCACAGATTGACAACCGTTCTGTTAGATAGCTGCGTTTTGGATTTAGAAGCAGATATTTCCCTGTGCTTACTGCTGTTTCTTCCATATGCCGGTAATGGGCTGAAAACGCCTGTTTTGGGACTCTGCAGAGAAAGAGTTTGCAGACTGCTGAATCCACACACGGGTTTACCTCTGGAAGTTGAGTGCACACATTGACAACCGTTCTGTTAGATAGCTGCGTTTTGGATTTAGAAGCAGATATTTCCCTGTGCTTACTGCTGTTTCTTCCATATGCCGGTAATGGGCTGAAAACGCCTGTTTTGGGACTCTGCAGAGAAAGAGTTTGCAGACTGCTGAATCCACACACAGGTTGAACTCTGGAAGTTGAGTGCACACATTGACAACCGTTCTGTTAGATAGCTTCGTTTTGGATTTAGAAGCAGATATTTCCCTGTGCTTACTGCTGTTTCTTCCATATGCCGGTAATGGGCTGAAAACGCCTGTTTAGGGACTCTGCAGAGAAAGTGTTTGCAGACTGCTGAATCCACACACGGGTTTAACTCTGGAAGTTGAGTGCACACATTGACAACCGTTCTGTTAGATAGCTGCGTTTTGGATTTAGAAGCAGATATTTCCCTATGCTTATTGCTGTTTCTTCCACATGCCGGTAATGGGCTGAAAACGCCTGTTTTGGGACTCTTCAGAGAAAGTGTTTGCAGACTGCTGAATCCACACACGGGTTTAACTCTGGAAGTTGAGTGCACACATTGACAACCGTTCTGTTAGATAGCTGCGTTTTGGATTTAGAAGCAGATATTTCCCTGTGCTTACTGCTGTTTCTTCCATATGCCGGTAATGGGCTGAAAACGCCTGTTTTGGGACTCTGCAGAGAAAGTGTTTGCAGACTGCTGAATCCACAAATGGGTTTAACTCTGGAATTTGAGTGCACACATTGACAACCGTTCTGTTAGATAGCTGCGTTTTGGATTTAGAAGCAGATATTTCCCTATGCTTACTGCTGTTTCTTCCACATGCCGCTAATGGGCTGAAAACGCCTGTTTTGGGACTCTGCAGAGAAAGTGTTTGCAGACTGCTGAATCCACACACGGGTTTTTTTTTTTTTTTTTTTTTTTTTTTGAGACGGAATTTCGCTCTTGATACCCAGGCTGGAGTGCAATGGCGCGATCTCGGCTCACCGCAACCTCCGCCTCCTGGGTTCAGGCAATTCTCCTGCCTTAGCCTCCTGAGTAGCTGGGATTACAGACATGCGCCACCGTGCCCAGCTAATTTTTTGTATTAGTAGAGACGGGGTTTCACCATGATGACCAGATGGTCTCGATCTCTTGACCTCGTGATCCACCTGCCTCGGCCTCCCAAAGTGCTGGGATTACAGGCTTGAGCCACCGCGCCCGGCCACACACGGGTTTAACTCTGGAAGTTGAGTGCACACATTGACAACCGTTCTGTTAGATAGCTGCGTTTTGGATTTAGAAGCAGATATTTGCCTGTGCTTACTGCTGTTTCTTCCATATGCCGGTAATGGGCTGAAAACGCCTGTTTTGGGACTCTGCAGAGAAAGTGTTTGCAGACTGCTGAATCCACACACCGGTTTAACTCTGGAAGTTGAGTGCACACATTGACAACCGTTCTGTTAGATAGCTGCGTTTTGGATTTGGAAGCAGATATTTCCCTGTGCTTACTGCTGTTTCTTCCATATGCCGGTAATGGGCTGAAAACGCCTGTTTTGGGACTCTGCAGAGAAAGTGTTTGCAGACTGCTGAATCCACACACGGGTTTAACTCTGGAAGTTGAGTGCACACATTGACAACCGTTCTGTTAGATAGCTGCGTTTTGGATTTAGAAGCAGATATTTCCCTGTGCTTACTGCTGTTTCTTCCATATGCCGGTAATGGGCTGAAAACGCCTGTTTTGGGACTCTGCAGAGAAAGTGTTTGCAGACTGCTGAATCCACACACGGGTTTAACTCTGGAAGTTGAGTGCACACATTGACAACCGTTCTTTTAGATAGCTGCGTTTTGGATTTAGAAGCAGACATTTCCCTGTGCTTACTGCTGTTTCTTCCATATGCCGGTAATGGGCTGAAAACGCCTGTTTTGGGACTCTGCAGAGAAAGTGTTTGCAGACTGCTGAATCCGCACACGGGTTTAACTCTGGAAGTTGAGTGCACACATTGACAACCGTTCTGTTAGATAGCTGCGTTTTGGATTTAGAAGCAGATATTTCCCTGTGCTTACTGCTGTTTCTTCCATATGACGGTAATGGGCTGAAAACGACTGTTTTGGGAATCTGCAGAGAAAGTGTTTGCAGACTGCTGAATCCACACACGGGTTTAACTCTGGAAGTTTAGTGCACACATTGACAACCGTTCTGTTAGGCAACTGCGTTTTGGATTTAGAAGCAGATATTTCCCTGTGCTTACTGCTGTTTCTTCCATATGCCGGTAATGGGCTGAAAACGCCTGTTTTGGGACTCTGCAGAGAAAGTGTTTGCAGACTGCTGAATCCACACACGGGTTTACCTCTGGAAGTTGAGTGCACACATTGACAACCGTTCTGTTAGATAGCTGCGTTTTGGATTTAGAAGCAGATATTTCCCTGTGCTTACTGCTGTTTCTTCCATATGCCGGTAATGGGCTGAAAACGCCTGTTTTGGGACTCTGAAGAGAAAGTGTTTGCAGACTGCTGAATCCACACACGGGTTTAACTCTGGAAATTGAGTGCACACATTGACAACCGTTCTGTTAGATAGCTGCGTTTTGGATTTAGAAGCAGTTATTTCCCTGTGCTTACTGCTGTTTCTTCCATATGCCGGTAATGGGCTGAAAACGCCTGTTTTGGGACTCTGCAGAGAAAGTGTTTGCAGACTGCTGAATCCACACACGGGTTTACCTCTGGAAGTTGAGTGCACACATTGACAACCGTTCTGTTAGATAGCTGCGTTTTGGATTTAGAAGCAGATATTTCCCTGTGCTTACTGCTGTTTCTTCCATATGCCGGTAATGGGCTGAAAACGCCTGTTTTGGGACTCTGCAGAGAAAGTGTTTGCAGACTGCTGAATCCACACACGGGTTTAACTCTGGAAGTTGAGTGCACACATTGACAACCGTTCTTTTAGATAGCTGCGTTTTGGATTTAGAAGCAGACATTTCCCTGTGCTTACTGCTGTTTCTTCCATATGCCGGTAAAGGGCTGAAAACGCCTGTTTTGGGACTCTGCAGAGAAAGTGTTTGCAGACTGCTGAATCCGCACACGGGTTTAACTCTGGAAGTTGAGTGCACACATTGACAACCGTTCTGTTAGATAGCTGCGTTTTGGATTTAGAAGCAGATATTTCCCTGTGCTTACTGCTGTTTCTTCCATATGACGGTAATGGGTTGAAAACGACTGTTTTGGGAATCTGCAGAGAAAGTGTTTGCAGACTGCTGAATCCACACACGGGTTTAACTCTGGAAGTTGAGTGCACACATTGACAACCGTTCTGTTAGGCAACTGCGTTTTGGATTTAGAAGCAGATATTTCCCTGTGCTTACTGCTGTTTCTTCCATATGCCGGTAATGGGCTGAAAACGCCTGTTTTGGGACTCTGCAGAGAAAGTGTTTGCAGACTGCTGAATCCACACACGGGTTTACCTCTGGAAGTTGAGTGCACACATTGACAACCGTTCTGTTAGATAGCTGCGTTTTGGATTTAGAAGCAGATATTTCCCTGTGCTTACTGCTGTTTCTTCCATATGGCGGAAATGGGCTGAAAACGCCTGTTTTGGGACTCTGCAGAGAAAGTGTTTGCAGACTGCTGAATCCAAACACGGGTTTAACTCTGGAAGTTGAGTGCACACATTGACAACCGTTCTGTTAGATAGCTTCGTTTTGGATTTAGAAGCAGATATTTCCCTGTGCTTACTGCTGTTTCTTCCATATGGCGGTAATAGGCTGAAAACGCCTGTTTTGGGACTCTGCAGAGAAAGAGTTTGCAGACTGCTGAATCCACACACCGGTTTAACTCTGGAAGTTGAGTGCACACATTGACAACCGCTCTTTTAGATAGCTGCGTTTTGGATTTAGAAGCAGATATTTCCCTGTGCTTACTGCTGTTTCTTCCATATGCCGGTAATGGGCTGAAAACGCCTGTTTTGGGACTCTGCAGAGAAAGTGTTTGCAGACTGCTGAATCCACACACGGGTTTAACTCTGGAAGTTGAGTGCACACATTGACAACCGTTCTGTTAGATAGCTGCGTTTTGGATTTAGAAGCAGATATTTCCCTGTGCCTACTGCTGTTTCTTCCATATGACGGTAATGGGCTGAAAACGCCTGTTTTGGGACTCTGCAGAGAAAGTGTTTGCAGACTGCTGAATCCACACACGGGTTTAACCCTGGAAGTTGAGTGCACACATTGACAACCGTTCTGTTAGGTAACTGTGTTTTGGATTTAGAAGCAGATATTTCCCTGTGCTTACTGCTGTTTCTTCCATATGCCGGTAATGGGCTGAAAACGCCTGTTTTGGGACTCTGCAGAGAAAGTGTTTGCAGACTGCTGAATCCACACACGGCTTTAACTCTGGAAGTTGAGTGCACAGATTGACAACCGTTCTGTTAGATAGCTGCGTTTTGGATTTAGAAGCAGATATTTCCCTGTGCTTACTGCTGTTTCTTCCATATGCCGGTAATGGGCTGAAAACGCCTGTTTTGGGACTCTGCAGAGAAAGAGTTTGCAGACTGCTGAATCCACACACGGGTTCAACTCTGGAAGTTGAGTGCACACATTGACAACCGTTCTGTTAGATAGCTGCGTTTTGGATTTAGAAGCAGATATTTCCCTGTGCTTACTGCTGTTTCTTCCATATGCCGGTAATGGGCTGAAAACGCCTGTTTTGGGACTCTGCAGAGAAAGAGTTTGCAGACTGCTGAATCCACACACGGGTTGAACTCTGGAAGTTGAGTGCACACATTGACAACCGTTCTGTTAGATAGCTTCGTTTTGGATTTAGAAGCAGATATTTCCCTGTGCTTACTGCTGTTTCTTCCATATGCCGGTAATGGGCTGAAAACGCCTGTTTTGGGACTCTGCAGATAAAGTGTTTGCAGACTGCTGAATCCACACACGGGTTTAACTTTGGAAGTTGAGTGCACACATTGACAACCGTTCTGTTAGATAGCTGCGTTTTGGATTTAGAAGCAGATATTTCCCTGTGCTTACTGCTGTTTCTTCCATATGCCGGTAATGGGCTGAAAACGCCTGTTTTGGGACTCTGCAGAGAAAGTGTTTGCAGACAGCTGAATCCACACACGGGTTTAACTCTGGAAGTTGAGTGCACACATTGACAACCGTTCTGTTAGATAGCTGCGTTTTGGATTTAGAAACAGATATTTCCCTATGCTTATTGCTGTTTCTTCCACATGCCGGTAATGGGCTGAAAACGCCTGTTTTGGGACTCTGCAGAGAAAGTGTTTGCAGACTGCTGAATCCACACACGGGTTTAACTCTGGAAGTTGAGTGCACACATTGACAACCGTTCTGTTAGATAGCTGCGTTTTGGATTTAGAAGCAGATATTTCCCTGTGCTTACTGCTGTTTCTTCCATATGCCGGTAATGGGCTGAAAACGCCTGTTTTGGGACTCTGCAGAAAAAGTGTTTGCAGACTGCTGAATCCACAAATGGGTTTAACTCTGGAATTTGAGTGCACACATTGACAACCGTTCTGTTAGATAGCTGCGTTTTGGATTTAGAATCAGATATTTCACTATGCTTACTGCTGTTTCTTCCACATGCCGGTAATGGGCTGAAAACGCCTGTTTTGGGACTCTGCAGAGAAAGTGTTTGCAGACTGCTGAATCCACACACGGGTTTTTTTTTTTTTTTTTTTTTTTTTGAGACGGAATTTCGCTCTTGATACCCAGGCTGGAGTGCAATGGCGCGATCTCGGCTCACCGCAACCTCCGCCTCCTGGGTTCAGGCAATTCTCCTGCCTTAGCCTCCTGAGTAGCTGGGATTACAGACATGCGCCACCGTGCCCAGCTAATTTTTTGTATTAGTAGAGACGGGGTTTCACCATGATGACCAGATGGTCTCGATCTCTTGACCTCGTGATCCACCCGCCTCGGCCTCCCAAAGTGCTGGGATTACAGGCTTGAGCCACCGCGCCCGGCCACACACGGGTTTAACTCTGGAAGTTGAGTGCACACATTGACAACCGTTCTGTTAGATAGCTGCGTTTTGGATTTAGAAGCAGATATTTCCCTGTGCTTACTGCTGTTTCTTCCATATGCCGGTAATGGGCTGAAAACGCCTGTTTTGGGACTCTGCAGAGAAAGTGTTTGCAGACTGCTGAATCCACACACGGGTTTAACTCTGGAAGTTGAGTGCACACATTGACAACCGTTCTTTTAGATAGCTGCGTTTTGGATTTAGAAGCAGACATTTTCCTGTGCTTACTGCTGTTTCTTCCATATGCCGGTAAAGGGCTGAAAACGCCTGTTTTGGGACTCTGCAGAGAAAGTGTTTGCAGACTGCTGAATCCACACACGGGTTTAACTCTGGAAGTTGAGTGCACACATTGACAACCGTTCTGTTAGATAGCTGCGTTTTGGATTTAGAAGCAGATATTTCCCTGTGCTTACTGCTGTTTCTTCCATATGACGGTAATGGGTTGAAAACGACTGTTTTGGGAATCTGCAGAGAAAGTGTTTGCAGACTGCTGAATCCACACACGGGTTTAACTCTGGAAGTTTAGTGCACACATTGACAACCGTTTTGTTAGGCAACTGCGTTTTGGATTTAGAAGCAGATATTTCCCTGTGCTTACTGCTGTTTCTTCCATATGCCGGTAATGGGCTGAAAACGCCTGTTTTGGGACTCTGCAGAGAAAGTGTTTGCAGACTGCTGAATCCACACACGGGTTTACCTCTGGAAGTTGAGTGCACACATTGACAACCGTTCTGTTAGATAGCTGCGTTTTGGATTTAGAAGCAGATATTTCCCTGTGCTTACTGCTGTTTCTTCCATATGCCGGTAATAGGCTGAAAACCCCTGTTTTGGGACTCTGCAGAGAAAGTGTTTGGAGACTGCTGAATCCACACACGGGTTTAACTCTGGAAGTTGAGTGCACACATTGACAACCGTTCTGTTAGATAGCTGTGTTTTGGATTTAGAAGCAGATATTTCCCTATGCTTACTGCTGTTTCTTCCACATGCCGGTAATGGGCTGAAAACGCCTGTTTTGGGACTCTGCAGAGAAAGTGTTTGCAGACTGCTGAATCCACACACGGGTTTACCTCTGGAAGTTGAGTGCACACATTGACAACCGTTCTGTTAGATAGCTGCGTTTTGGATTTAGAAGCAGATATTTCCCTGTGCTTACTGCTGTTTCTTCCATATGGCGGAAATGGGCTGAAAACGCCTGTTTTGGGACTCTGCAGAGAAAGTGTTTGCAGACTGCTGAATCCAAACACGGGTTTAACTCTGGAAGTTGAGTGCACACATTGACAACCGTTCTGTTAGATAGCTTCGTTTTGGATTTAGAAGCAGATATTTCCCTGTGCTTACTGCTGTTTCTTCCATATGGCGGTAATGGGCTGAAAACGCCTGTTTTGGGACTCTGCAGAGAAAGAGTTTGCAGACTGCTGAATCCACACACCGGTTTAACTCTGGAAGTTGAGTGCACACATTGACAACCGCTCTTTTAGATAGCTGCGTTTTGGATTTAGAAGCAGATATTTCCCTGTGCTTACTGCTGTTTCTTCCATATGCCGGTAATGGGCTGAAAACGCCTGTTTTGGGACTCTGCAGAGAAAGTGTTTGCAGACTGCTGAATCCACACACGGGTTTACCTCTGGAAGTTGAGTGCACACATTGACAACCGTTCTGTTAGATAGCTGCGTTTTGGATTTAGAAGCAGATATTTCCCTGTGCCTACTGCTGTTTCTTCCTTATGACGGTAATGGGCTGAAAACGCCTGTTTTGGGACTCTGCAGAGAATGTGTTTGCAGACTGCTGAATCCACACACGGGTTTAACTCTGGAAGTTGAGTGCACACATTGACAACCGTTCTGTTAGGTAACTGTGTTTTGGATTTAGAAGCAGATATTTCCCTGTGCTTACTGCTGTTTCTTCCATATGCCGGTAATGGGCTGAAAACGCCTGTTTTGGGACTCTGCAGAGAAAGTGTTTGCAGACTGCTGAATCCACACACGGCTTTAACTCTGGAAGTTGAGTGCACAGATTGACAACCGTTCTGTTAGATAGCTGCGTTTTGGATTTAGAAGCAGATATTTCCCTGTGCTTACTGCTGTTTCTTCCATATGCCGGTAATGGGCTGAAAACGCCTGTTTTGGGACTCTGCAGAGAAAGAGTTTGCAGACTGCTGAATCCACACACGGGTTCAACTCTGGAAGTTGAGTGCACACATTGACAACCGTTCTGTTAGATAGCTGCGTTTTGGATTTAGAAGCAGATATTTCCCTGTGCTTACTGCTGTTTCTTCCATATGCCGGTAATGGGCTGAAAACGCCTGTTTTGGGACTCTGCAGAGAAAGAGTTTGCAGACTGCTGAATCCACACACGGGTTGAACTCTGGAAGTTGAGTGCACACATTGACAACCGTTCTGTTAGATAGCTTCGTTTTGGATTTAGAAGCAGATATTTCCCTGTGCTTACTGCTGTTTCTTCCATATGCCGGTAATGGGCTGAAAACGCCTGTTTTGGGACTCTGCAGAGAAAGTGTTTGCAGACTGCTGAATCCACACACGGGTTTAACTTTGGAAGTTGAGTGCACACATTGACAACCGTTCTGTTAGATAGCTGCGTTTTGGATTTAGAAGCAGATATTTCCCTGTGCTTACTGCTGTTTCTTCCATATGCCGGTAATGGGCTGAAAACGCCTGTTTAGGGACTCTGCAGAGAAAGTGTTTGCAGACTGCTGAATCCACACACGGGTTTAACTCTGGAAGTTGAGTGCACACATTGACAACCGTTCTGTTAGATAGCTGCGTTTTGGATTTAGAAGCAGATATTTCCCTATGCTTATTGCTGTTTCTTCCACATGCCGGTAATGGGCTGAAAACGCCTGTTTTGGGACTCTTCAGAGAAAGTGTTTGCAGACTGCTGAATCCACACACGGGTTTAACTCTGGAAGTTGAGTGCACACATTGACAACCGTTCTGTTAGATAGCTGCGTTTTGGATTTAGAAGCAGATATTTCCCTGTGCTTACTGCTGTTTCTTCCATATGCCGGTAATGGGCTGAAAACGCCTGTTTTGGGACTCTGCAGAGAAAGTGTTTGCAGACTGCTGAATCCACAAATGGGTTTAACTCTGGAATTTGAGTGCACACATTGACAACCGTTCTGTTAGATAGCTGCGTTTTGGATTTAGAAGCAGATATTTCACTATGCTTACTGCTGTTTCTTCCACATGCCGCTAATGGGCTGAAAACGCCTGTTTTGGGACTCTGCAGAGAAAGTGTTTGCAGACTGCTGAATCCACACACGGGTTTTTTTTTTTTTTTTTTTTTTTTTTTGAGACGGAATTTCGCTCTTGATACCCAGGCTGGAGTGCAATGGCGCGATCTCGGCTCACCGCAACCTCCGCCTCCTGGGTTCAGGCAATTCTCCTGCCTTAGCCTCCTGAGTAGCTGGGATTACAGACATGCGCCACCGTGCCCAGCTAATTTTTTGTATTAGTAGAGACGGGGTTTCACCATGATGACCAGATGGTCTCGATCTCTTGACCTCGTGATCCACCTGCCTCGGCCTCCCAAAGTGCTGGGATTACAGGCTTGAGCCACCGCGCCCGGCCACACACGGGTTTAACTCTGGAAGTTGAGTGCACACATTGACAACCGTTCTGTTAGATAGCTGCGTTTTGGATTTAGAAGCAGATATTTGCCTGTGCTTACTGCTGTTTCTTCCATATGCCGGTAATGGGCTGAAAACGCCTGTTTTGGGACTCTGCAGAGAAAGTGTTTGCAGACTGCTGAATCCACACACCGGTTTAACTCTGGAAGTTGAGTGCACACATTGACAACCGTTCTGTTAGATAGCTGCGTTTTGGATTTGGAAGCAGATATTTCCCTGTGCTTACTGCTGTTTCTTCCATATGCCGGTAATGGGCTGAAAACGCCTGTTTTGGGACTCTGCAGAGAAAGTGTTTGCAGACTGCTGAATCCACACACGGGTTTAACTCTGGAAGTTGAGTGCACACATTGACAACCGTTCTGTTAGATAGCTGCGTTTTGGATTTAGAAGCAGATATTTCCCTGTGCTTACTGCTGTTTCTTCCATATGCCGGTAATGGGCTGAAAACGCCTGTTTTGGGACTCTGCAGAGAAAGTGTTTGCAGACTGCTGAATCCACACACGGGTTTAACTCTGGAAGTTGAGTGCACACATTGACAACCGTTCTTTTAGATAGCTGCGTTTTGGATTTAGAAGCAGACATTTCCCTGTGCTTACTGCTGTTTCTTCCATATGCCGGTAATGGGCTGAAAACGCCTGTTTTGGGACTCTGCAGAGAAAGTGTTTGCAGACTGCTGAATCCGCACACGGGTTTAACTCTGGAAGTTGAGTGCACACATTGACAACCGTTCTGTTAGATAGCTGCGTTTTGGATTTAGAAGCAGATATTTCCCTGTGCTTACTGCTGTTTCTTCCATATGACGGTAATGGGCTGAAAACGACTGTTTTGGGAATCTGCAGAGAAAGTGTTTGCAGACTGCTGAATCCACACACGGGTTTAACTCTGGAAGTTTAGTGCACACATTGACAACCGTTCTGTTAGGCAACTGCGTTTTGGATTTAGAAGCAGATATTTCCCTGTGCTTACTGCTGTTTCTTCCATATGCCGGTAATGGGCTGAAAACGCCTGTTTTGGGACTCTGCAGAGAAAGTGTTTGCAGACTGCTGAATCCACACACGGGTTTACCTCTGGAAGTTGAGTGCACACATTGACAACCGTTCTGTTAGATAGCTGCGTTTTGGATTTAGAAGCAGATATTTCCCTGTGCTTACTGCTGTTTCTTCCATATGCCGGTAATGGGCTGAAAACGCCTGTTTTGGGACTCTGCAGAGAAAGTGTTTGCAGACTGCTGAATCCACACACGGGTTTAACTCTGGAAATTGAGTGCACACATTGACAACCGTTCTGTTAGATAGCTGCGTTTTGGATTTAGAAGCAGTTATTTCCCTGTGCTTACTGCTGTTTCTTCCATATGCCGGTAATGGGCTGAAAACGCCTGTTTTGGGACTCTGCAGAGAAAGTGTTTGCAGACTGCTGAATCCACACACGGGTTTACCTCTGGAAGTTGAGTGCACACATTGACAACCGTTCTGTTAGATAGCTGCGTTTTGGATTTAGAAGCAGATATTTCCCTGTGCTTACTGCTGTTTCTTCCATATGCCGGTAATGGGCTGAAAACGCCTGTTTTGGGACTCTGCAGAGAAAGTGTTTGCAGACTGCTGAATCCACACACGGGTTTAACTCTGGAAGTTGAGTGCACACATTGACAACCGTTCTTTTAGATAGCTGCGTTTTGGATTTAGAAGCAGACATTTCCCTGTGCTTACTGCTGTTTCTTCCATATGCCGGTAAAGGGCTGAAAACGCCTGTTTTGGGACTCTGCAGAGAAAGTGTTTGCAGACTGCTGAATCCGCACACGGGTTTAACTCTGGAAGTTGAGTGCACACATTGACAACCGTTCTGTTAGATAGCTGCGTTTTGGATTTAGAAGCAGATATTTCCCTGTGCTTACTGCTGTTTCTTCCATATGACGGTAATGGGTTGAAAACGACTGTTTTGGGAATCTGCAGAGAAAGTGTTTGCAGACTGCTGAATCCACACACGGGTTTAACTCTGGAAGTTTAGTGCACACATTGACAACCGTTCTGTTAGGCAACTGCGTTTTGGATTTAGAAGCAGATATTTCCCTGTGCTTACTGCTGTTTCTTCCATATGCCGGTAATGGGCTGAAAACGCCTGTTTTGGGACTCTGCAGAGAAAGTGTTTGCAGACTGCTGAATCCACACACGGCTTTAACTCTGGAAGTTGAGTGCACAGATTGACAACCGTTCTGTTAGATAGCTGCGTTTTGGATTTAGAAGCAGATATTTCCCTGTGCTTACTGCTGTTTCTTCCATATGCCGGTAATGGGCTGAAAACCCCTGTTTTGGGACTCTGCAGAGAAAGAGTTTGCAGACTGCTGAATCCACATACGGGTTCAACTCTGGAAGTTGAGTGCACACATTGACAACCGTTCTGTTAGATAGCTGCGTTTTGGATTTAGAAGCAGATATTTCCCTGTGCTTACTGCTGTTTCTTCCATATGCCGGTAATGGGCTGAAAACGCCTGTTTTGGGACTCTGCAGAGAAAGAGTTTGCAGACTGCTGAATCCACACACGGGTTGAACTCTGGAAGTTGAGTGCACACATTGACAACCGTTCTGTTAGATAGCTTCGTTTTGGATTTAGAAGCAGATATTTCCCTGTGCTTTCTGCTGTTTCTTCCATATGCCGGTAATGGGCTGAAAACGCCTGTTTTGGGACTCTGCAGAGAAAGTGTTTGCAGACTGCTGAATCCACACACGGGTTTAACTTTGGAAGTTGAGTGCACACATTGACAACCGTTCTGTTAGATAGCTGCGTTTTGGATATAGAAGCAGATATTTCCCTGTGCTTACTGCTGTTTCTTCCTTATGCCGGTAATGGGCTGAAAACGCCTGTTTAGGGACTCTGCAGAGAAAGTGTTTGCAGACTGCTGAATCCACACACGGGTTTAACTCTGGAAGTTGAGTGCACACATTGACAACCGTTCTGTTAGATAGCTGCGTTTTGGATTTAGAAGCAGATATTTCCCTATGCTTATTGCTGTTTCTTCCACATGCCGGTAATGGGCTGAAAACGCCTGTTTTGGGACTCTTCAGAGAAAGTGTTTGCAGACTGCTGAATCCACACACGGGTTTAACTCTGGAAGTTGAGTGCACACATTGACAACCGTTCTGTTAGATAGCTGCGTTTTGGATTTAGAAGCAGATATTTCCCTGTGCTTACTGCTGTTTCTTCCATATGCCGGTAATGGGCTGAAAACGCCTGTTTTGGGACTCTGCAGAGAAAGTGTTTGCAGACTGCTGAATCCACAAATGGGTTTAACTCTGGAATTTGAGTGCACACATTGACAACCGTTCTGTTAGATAGCTGCGTTTTGGATTTAGAAGCAGATATTTCACTATGCTTACTGCTGTTTCTTCCACATGCCGGTAATGGGCTGAAAACGCCTGTTTTGGGACTCTGCAGAGAAAGTGTTTGCAGACTGCTGAATCCACACACGGGTTTTTTTTTTTTTTTTTTTTTTTTTTTTGAGACGGAATTTCGCTCTTGATACCCAGGCTGGAGTGCAATGGCGCGATCTCGGCTCACCGCAACCTCCGCCTCCTGGGTTCAGGCAATTCTCCTGCCTTAGCCTCCTGAGTAGCTGGGATTACAGACATGCGCCACCGTGCCCAGCTAATTTTTTGTATTAGTAGAGACGGGGTTTCACCATGATGACCAGATGGTCTCGATCTCTTGACCTCGTGATCCACCTGCCTCGGCCTCCCAAAGTGCTGGGATTACAGGCTTGAGCCACCGCGCCCGGCCACACACGGGTTTAACTCTGGAAGTTGAGTGCACACATTGACAACCGTTCTGTTAGATAGCTGCGTTTTGGATTTAGAAGCAGATATTTGCCTGTGCTTACTGCTGTTTCTTCCATATGCCGGTAATGGGCTGAAAACGCCTGTTTTGGGACTCTGCAGAGAAAGTGTTTGCAGACTGCTGAATCCACACACCGGTTTAACTCTGGAAGTTGAGTGCACACATTGACAACCGTTCTGTTAGATAGCTGCGTTTTGGATTTGGAAGCAGATATTTCCCTGTGCTTACTGCTGTTTCTTCCATATGCCGGTAATGGGCTGAAAACGCCTGTTTTGGGACTCTGCAGATAAAGTGTTTGCAGACTGCTGAATCCACACACGGGTTTAACTCTGGAAGTTGAGTGCACACATTGACAACCGTTCTGTTAGATAGCTGCGTTTTGGATTTAGAAGCAGATATTTCCCTGTGCTTACTGCTGTTTCTTCCATATGCCGGTAATGGGCTGAAAACGCCTGTTTTGGGACTCTGCAGAGAAAGTGTTTGCAGACTGCTGAATCCACACACGGGTTTAACTCTGGAAGTTGAGTGCACACATTGACAACCGTTCTTTTAGATAGCTGCGTTTTGGATTTAGAAGCAGACATTTCCCTGTGCTTACTGCTGTTTCTTCCATATGCCGGTAATGGGCTGAAAACGCCTGTTTTGGGACTCTGCAGAGAAAGTGTTTGCAGACTGCTGAATCCGCACACGGGTTTAACTCTGGAAGTTGAGTGCTCACATTGACAACCGTTCTGTTAGATCGCTGCGTTTTGGATTTAGAAGCAGATGTTTCCCTGTGCTTACTGCTGTTTCTTCCATATGACGGTAATGGGCTGAAAACGACTGTTTTGGGAATCTGCAGAGAAAGTGTTTGCAGACTGCTGAATCCACACACGGGTTTAACTCTGGAAGTTTAGTGCACACATTGACAACCGTTCTGTTAGGCACCTGCGTTTTGGATTTAGAAGCAGATATTTCCCTGTGCTTACTGCTGTTTCTTCCATATGCCGGTAATGGGCTGAAAACGCCTGTTTTGGGACTCTGCAGAGAAAGTGTTTGCAGACTGCTGAATCCACACACGGGTTTACCTCTGGAAGTTGAGTGCACACATTGACAACCGTTCTGTTAGATAGCTGCGTTTTGGATTTAGAAGCAGATATTTCCCTGTGCTTACTGCTGTTTCTTCCATATGCCGGTAATGGGCTGAAAACGCCTGTTTTGGGACTCTGCAGAGAAAGTGTTTGCAGACTGCTGAATCCACACACGGGTTTAACTCTGGAAATTGAGTGCACACATTGACAACCGTTCTGTTAGATAGCTGCGTTTTGGATTTAGAAGCAGTTATTTCCCTGTGCTTACTGCTGTTTCTTCCATATGCCGGTAATGGGCTGAAAACGCCTGTTTTGGGACTCTGCAGAGAAAGTGTTTGCAGACTGCTGAATCCACACACGGGTTTACCTCTGGAAGTTGAGTGCACACATTGACAACCGTTCTGTTAGATAGCTGCATTTTGGATTTAGAAGAAGATATTTCCCTGTGCTTACTGCTGTTTCTTCCATATGCCGGAAATGGGCTGAAAACGCCTGTTTTGGGACTCTGCAGAGAAAGTGTTTGCAGACTGCTGAATCCAAACACGGGGTTTACTCTGGAAGTTGAGTGCACACATTGACAACCGTTCTGCTAGATAGCTGCGTTTTGGATTTAGAAGCAGATATTTGCCTGTGCTTACTGCTGTTTCATCCATTTGCTGGTAATGGGCTGAAAACGCCTGTTTTGGGGCTCTGCAGAGAAAGTGTTTGCAGACTGCTGAATCCACACACGGGTTTAACTCTGGAAGTTGAGTGCACACATTGACAACCGTTCTGTTAGATAGCTGCGTTTTGGATTTAGAAGCAGATATTTCCCTGTGCTTACTGCTGTTTCTTCCATATGCCGGTAATGGGCTGAAAACGCCTGTTTTGGGACTCTGCAGAGAAAGTGTTTGCAGACTGCTGAATCCACACACCGGTTTAACTCTGAAAGTTGAGTGCACACATTGACAACCGTTCTGTTAGATAGCTTCGTTTTGGATTTAGAAGCAGTTATTTCGCTGTGCTTACGGCTGTTTCTTCCATATGCCGGTAACGGGCTGAAAACGCCTGTTTTGGGACTCTGCAGAGAAAGAGTTTGCAGACTGCTGAATCCGCACACCGGTTTAACTCTGGAAGTTGAGTGCACACATTGACAACCGCTCTTTTAGATAGCTGCGTTTTGGATTCAGAAGCAGATATTTCCCTGTGCTTACTGCTGTTTCTTCCATATGGCGGTAATGGGCTGAAAACGCCTGTTTTGGGACTCTGCAGAGAAAGTGTTTGCAGACTGCTGAATCCACACACGGGTTTAACTCTGGAAGTTGAGTGCACAGATTGACAACCATTCTGTTAAATAGCTGCGTTTTGGATTTAGAAGCAGATATTTCCCTGTGCTTACTGCTGTTTCTCCCTTATGCCGGTAATGGGCTGAAAACGCCTGTTTTGGGACTCTGCAGAGAAAGTGTTTGCAGACTGCTGAATCCACACACGGGTTTAACTCTGGAAGTTGAGTGCACACATTGACAACCGTTCTGTTAGATAGCTGCGTTTTGGATTTAGAAGCAGATATATCCCTATGCTTACTGCTGTTTCTTCCACATGCCGGTAATGGGCTGAAAACGCCTGTTTTGGGACTCTGCAGAGAAAGTGTTTGCAGACTGATGAATCCACACACGGGTTTAACTCTGGAAGTTGAGTGCACACATTGACAACCGTTCTGTTAGATAGCTGCGTTTTGGATTTAGAAGCAGATATTTCCCTGTGCTTACTGCTGTTTCTTCCATATGGCGGAAATGGGCTGAAAACGCCTGTTTTGGGACTCTGCAGAGAAAGTGTTTGCAGACTGCTGAATCCAAACACGGGTTTAACTCTGGAAGTTGAGTGCACACATTGACAACCGTTCTGTTAGATAGCTGCGTTTTGGATTTAGAAGCAGATATTTCCCTGTGCTTACTGCTGTTTCTTCCATATGCCGGTAATGGGATGAAAACGCCTGTTTTGGGACTCTGCAGAGAAAGTGTTTGCAGACTGCTGAATCCACACACGGGTTTAACTCTGGAAGTTGAGTGCACACATTGACAACCGTTCTGTTAGATAGCTGCGTTTTGGATTTAGAAGCAGATATTTCCCTGTGCCTACTGCTGTTTCTTCCATATGACGGTAATGGGCTGAAAACGCCTGTTTTGGGACTCTGCAGAGAAAGAGTTTGCAGACTGCTGAATCCACACACGGGTTCAACTCTGGAAGTTGAGTGCACACATTGACAACCGTTCTGTTAGATAGCTGCGTTTTGGATTTAGAAGCAGATATTTCCCTGTGCTTACTGCTGTTTCTTCCATATGCCGGTAATGGGCTGAAAACGCCTGTTTTGGGACTCTGCAGAGAAAGAGTTTGCAGACTGCTGAATCCACACACGGGTTGAACTCTGGAAGTTGAGTGCACACATTGACAACCGTTCTGTTAGATAGCTTCGTTTTGGATTTAGAAGCAGATATTTCCCTGTGCTTACTGCTGTTTCTTCCATATGCCGGTAATGGGCTGAAAACGCCTGTTTTGGGACTCTGCAGAGAAAGTGTTTGCAGACTGCTGAATCCACACACGGGTTTAACTTTGGAAGTTGAGTGCACACATTGACAACCGTTCTGTTAGATAGCTGCGTTTTGGATTTAGAAGCAGATATTTCCCTGTGCTTACTGCTGTTTCTTCCATATGCCGGTAATGGGCTGAAAACGCCTGTTTTGGGACTCTGCAGAGAAAGTGTTTGCAGACTGCTGAATCCACACACGGGTTTAACTCTGGAAGTTGAGTGCACACATTGACAACCGTTCTGTTAGATAGCTGCGTTTTGGATTTAGAAGCAGATATTTCCCTATGCTTATTGGTGTTTCTTCCACATGCCGGTAATGGGCTGAAAACGCCTGTTTTGGGACTCTGCAGAGAAAGTGTTTGCAGACTGCTGAATCCACACACAGGTTTAACTCTGGAAGTTGAGTGCACACATTGACAACCGTTCTGTTAGATAGCTGCGTTTTGGATTTAGAAGCAGATATTTCCCTGTGCTTACTGCTGTTTCTTCCATATGCCGGTAAAGGGCTGAAAACGCCTGTTTTGGGACTCTGCAGAGAAAGTGTTTGCAGACTGCTGAATCCACACACGGGTTTAACTCTGGAATTTGAGTGCACACATTGACAACCGTTCTGTTAGATAGCTGCGTTTTGGATTTAGAAGCAGATATTTCACTATGCTTACTGCTGTTTCTTCCACATGCCGGTAATGGGCTGAAAACGCCTGTTTTGGGACTCTGCAGAGAAAGTGTTTGCAGACTGCTGAATCCACACACGGGTTTTTTTTTTTTTTTTTTTTTTTTTTTTTGAGACGGAGTTTCGCTCTTGATACCCAGGCTGGAGTGCAATGGCGCGATCTCGGCTCACCGCAACCTCCGCCTCCTGGGTTCAGGCAATTCTCCTGCCTTAGCCTCCTGAGTAGCTGGGATTACAGACATGCGCCACCGTGCCCAGCTAATTTTTTGTATTAGTAGAGACGGGGTTTCACCATGATGACCAGATGGTCTCGATCTCTTGACCTCGTGATCCACCCACCTCGGCCTCCCAAAGTGCTGGGATTACAGGCTTGAGCCACCGCGCCCGGCCACACACGGGTTTAACTCTGGAAATTGAGTGCACACATTGACAACCGTTCTGTTAGATAGCTGCGTTTTGGATTTAGAAGCAGATATTTGCCTGTGCTTACTGCTGTTTCTTCCATATGCCGGTAATGGGCTGAAAACGCCTGTTTTGGGACTCTGCAGAGAAAGTGTTTGCAGACTGCTGAATCCACACACCGGTTTAACTCTGGAAGTTGAGTGCACACATTGACAACCGTTCTGTTAGATAGCTGCGTTTTGGATTTGGAAGCAGATATTTCCCTGTGCTTACTGCTGTTTCTTCCATATGCCGGTAATGGGCTGAAAACGCCTGTTTTGGGACTCTGCAGAGAAAGTGTTTGCAGACTGCTGAACCCACACACGGGTTTAACTCTCGAAGTTGAGTGCACACATTGACAACCGTTCTGTTAGATAGCTGCGTTTTGGATTTAGAAGCAGATATTTCCCTGTGCTTACTGCTGTTTCTTCCATATGCCGGTAATGGGCTGAAAACGCCTGTTTTGGGACTCTGCAGAGAAAGTGTTTGCAGACTGCTGAATCCAAACACGGGTTTAACTCTGGAAGTTGAGTGCACACTTTGACAACCGTTCTGTTAGATAGCTTCGTTTTGGATTCAGAAGCAGATATTTCCCTGTGCTTACTGCTGTTTCTTCCATATGCCGGTAACGGGCTGAAAACGCCTGTTTTGGGACTCTGCAGAGAAAGAGTTTGCAGACTGCTGAATCCACACACCGGTTTAACTCTGGAAGTTGAGTGCACACATTGACAACCGCTCTTTTAGATAGCTGCGTTTTGGATTTCGAAGCAGATATTTCCCTGTGCTTACTGCTGTTTCTTCCATATGCCGGTAATGGGCTGAAAACGCCTGTTTTGGGACTCTGCAGAGAAAGTGTTTGCAGACTGCTGAATCCACACACGGGTTTAACTCTGGAAGTTGAGTGCACACATTGACAACCATTCTGTTAAATAGCTGCGTTTTGGATTTAGAAGCAGATATTTCCCTGTGCTTACTGCTGTTTCTTCCATATGCCTGTAATGGGCTGAAAACGCCTGTTTTGGGACTCTGCAGAGAAAGTGTTTGCAGACTGCTGAATCCACACACGGGTTTAACTCTGGAAGTTGAGTGCACACATTGACAACCGTTCTGTTAGATAGCTGCGTTTTGGATTTAGAAGCAGATATTTCCCTGTGCTTACTGCAGTTTCTTCCATATGACGGTAATGGGCTGAAAACGCCTGTTTTGGGACTCTGCAGAGAAAGTGTTTGCAGACTGCTGAATGCACACACGGGTTTAACTCTGGAAGTTGAGTGCACACATTGACAACCGTTCTGTTAGGTAACTGCGTTTTGGATTTAGAAGCAGATATTTCCCTGTGCTTACTGCTGTTTCTTCCTTATGCCGGTAATGGGCTGAAAACGCCTGTTTTGGGACTCTGCAGAGAAAGTGTTTGCAGACTGCTGAATCCACACACGGCTTTAACTCTGGAAGTTGAGTGCACACATTGACAACCGTTCTGTTAGATAGCTGCGTTTTGGATTTAGAAGCAGATATTTCCCTATGCTTACTGCTGTTTCTTCCACATGCCGGTAATGGGCTGAAAACGCCTGTTTTGGGACTCTGCAGAGAAAGTGTTTGCAGACTGCTGAATCCACACACGGGTTTTATTTTTTTTTTATTTTTTTTTTTTTGAGACGGAGTTTCGCTCTTGATACCCAGGCTGGAGTGCAATGGCGCGATCTCGGCTCACCGCAACCCTCGCCTCCTGGGTTCAGGCAATTCTCCTGCCTTAACCTCCTGAGTAGCTGGGATTACAGACACGCGCCACCGTGCCCAGCTAATTTTTTGTATTAGTAGAGACGGGGTTTCACCATGTTGACCAGATGGTCTCGAACTCTTGACCTCGTGATCCACCCGCCTCGGCCTCCCAAAGTGCTGGGATTACAGGCTTGAGCCACCGCGCCCGGCCACACACGGGTTTAACTCTGGAAGTTGAGTGCACACATTGACAACCGTTCTGTTAGATAGCTGCGTTTTGTATTTAGAAGCAGATATTTCCCTGTGCTTACTGCTGTTTCTTCCATATGCCGGTAATGGGCTGAAAACGCCTGCTTTGGGAATCTGCAGAGAAAGTGTTTGCAGACTGCTGAATCCACACACGGGTTTAACTCTGGATGTTGAGTGCACACATTGACAACCGTTCTGTTAGGCAACTGCGTTTTGGATTTAGATGCAGATATTTCCCTGTGCTTACTGCTGTTTCTTCCATATGCCGGTAATGGGCTGAAAACGCCTGTTTTGGGACTCTGCAGAGAAAGTGTTTGCAGACTGCTGAATCCACACACGGCTTTAACTCTGGAAGTTGAGTGGACACATTGACAACCGTTCTGTTAGATACCTGCGTTTTGGATTTAGAAGCAGATATTTCCCTGTGCTTACTGCTGTTTCTTCCATAAGCCGGTAATGGGCTGAAAACGCCTGTTTTGGGACTCTGCAGAGAAAGAGTTTGCAGACTGCTGAATCCACACACGGGTTTATCTCTGGAAGTGGAGTGCACACATGGACAACCGTTCTGTTAGATAGCTGCGTTTTGGATTTAGAAGCAGATATTTCCCTGTGCTTTCTGCTGTTTCTTCCATATGCCGGTAATGGGCTGAAAACGCCTGTTTTGGGACTCTGCAGAGAAAGTGTTTGCAGACTGCTGAATCCACACACGGGTTTAACTCTGGAAGTTGAGTGCACACATTGACAACCGTTCTGTTAGGTAACTGTGTTTTGGATTTAGAAGCAGATATTTCCCTGTGCTTACTGCTGTTTCTTCCATATGCCGGTAATGGGCTGAAAACGCATGTTTTGGGACTCTGCAGAGAAAGTGTTTGCAGACTGCTGAATGCACACACGGGTTTAACTCTGGAAGTTGAGTGCACACATTGACAACCGTTCTGTTAGATAGCTGCGTTTTGGATTTAGAAGGAGATATTTCCCTATGCTTACTGCTGTTTCTTCCACATGCCGGTAATGGGCTGAAAACGCCTGTTTGGGACTCTGCAGAGAAAGAGTTTGCAGACTGCTGAATCCACACACGGGTTTAACTCTGGAAGTTGAGTGCACACATTGACAACCGTTCTGTTAGATAGCTGCGTTTTGGATTTAGAAGCAGATATTTCCCTGTGCTTACTGCTGTTTCTTCCATATGCCAGTAATGGGCTGAAAACGCCTGTTTTGGGACTCTGCAGAGAAAGTGTTTGCAGACTGCTGAATCCACACACGGGTTTAACTCTGGAAGTTGAGTGCACACATTGACAACCGTTCTGTTAGATAGCTGTGTTTTGGATTTAGAAGCACATATTTCCCAGTGCTGACTGCTCTTTCTTCCATATTCCGGTAATGGGTTGAAAACTCCTGTTTTGGGACTCTGCAGAGAAAGTGTTTGCAGACTGCTGAATCCACACACGCATTTAACTCTGGAAGTTGAGTGCACACATTGACAACCGTTCTGTTAGATAGCTGCGTTTTGGATTTAGAAGCAGATATTTCCCTGTGCTTACTGCTGTTTCTTCCATATGCCGGTAATGGGCTGAAAACGCCTGTTTTGGGATTCTGCACAGAAAGTGTTTGCAGACTGCTGAATCCACACACGGGTTTAACTCTGGAAGTTGAGTGCACACATTGACAACCGTTCTGTTAGATAGCTGCGTTTTGGATTTAGAAGCAGATATTTCCCTGTGCTTACTGCTGTTTCTTCCATATGCCGGTAATGGGCTGAAAACGCCTGTTTTGGGACTCTGCAGAGAAAGTGTTTGCAGACTGCTGAATCCACACACGGGTTTAACTCTGGAAGTTGAGTGCACACATTGACAACCGTTCTGTTAGATAGCTGCGTTTTGGATTTAGAAGCAGATATTTCCCTGTGCTTACTGCTGTTTCTTCCATAAGCCGGTAATGGGCTGAAAACGCCTGTTTTGGGACTCTGCAGAGAAAGAGTTTGCAGACTGCTGAATCCACACATGGGTTTATCTCTGGAAGTGGAGTGCACACATGGACAACCGTTCTGTTAGATAGCTGCGTTTTGGATTTAGAAGCAGATATTTCCCTGTGCTTATTGCTGTTTCTTCCATATGCCGGTAATGGGCTGAAAACGCCTGTTTTGGGACTCTGCAGAGAAAGTGTTTGCAGACTGCTGAATCCACACACCGGTTTAACTCTGGAAGTTGAGTGCACACATTGACAACCGTTCTGTTAGATAGCTGCGTTTTGGATTTAGAAGCAGATATTTCCCTGTGCTTACTGCTGTTTCTTCCATATGCCGGTAATGGGCTGAAAACGCATGTTTTGGGACTCTGCAGAGAAAGTGTTTGCAGACTGCTGAATCCACACACGGGTTTAACTCTGGAAGTTGAGTGCACACATTGACAACCGTTCTGTTAGATAGCTGCGTTTTGGATTTAGAAGCAGATATTTCCCTGTGCTTACTGCTGTTTCTTCCATATGCCGGTATGGGGCTGAAAACGCCTGTTTTGAAACTCTGCACAGAAAGTGTTTGCAGGCTGCTGAATCCACACACGGGTTTAACTCTGGAAGCTGAGTGCACACATTGACAACCGTTCTGTTAGATAGCTGCGTTTTGGATTTAGAAACAGTTATTTCCCTGTGCTTACTGCCCTTTCTTCCTTATGCCGGTAATGGGCTGAAAACACCTGTTTTGGGACTCTGCAGAGAAAGTGTTTGCAGACTGCTGAATCCATACACGGGTTTACCTCTGGAAGTTGAGTGTGCACATTGACAACCGTTATGTTAGATAGCTGCATTTTGGATTTAGAAGCAGATATTTCCCTGTGCTTACTGCTGTTTCTTCCATATGCCGGTAATGGGCTGAAAACGCCTGTTTTTGGACTCTGCAGAGAAAATGTTTGCAGACTGCTGAATCCAAACACGGGTTTAATTCCGGAAGTTGAGTGCACACATTGACAACCGTTCTGTTAGATAGCTGCGTTTTGGATTTAGAAGCAGATATTTCCCTGTTCTTACTGCCCTTTCTTCCATATGCCGGTAATGTGCTGAAAACGCTTGTTTTGGGACTCTGCAGAGAAAGAGTTTGCAGACTGCTGAATCCACACACGGGTTTACCTCTGGAAGTTGAGTGCACACATTGAAGACCGTTCTGTTAGATAGCTGCGTTTTGGATTTATAAGCAGATATTTCCCTGTGCTTACTGCTGTTTCTTCCATATGCCGGTAATGGGCTGAAAATACCTGTTTTGGGACTCTGCAGAGAAAGTGTTTGCAGACTGCTGAATCCACACACAGGTTTACCTCTGGAAGTTGAGTGCACACATTGACAACCGTTCTGTTAGATAGCTGCGTTTTGGATTTAGAAGCAGATATTTCCCTGTGCTTACCGCTGTTTCTTCCATACGGCGGTAATGGGCTGAAAACGCCTGTTTTGGGACTCTGCAGAGAAAGTGTTTGCAGACTGCTGAATCCACACAGGGGTTTACCTCTGGAAGTTGAGTGCACACATTGACCACCGTTCTGTTAGATAGCTGCGTTTTGGATTTAGAAGCAGATATTTCCCTGTGCTTACTGCTGTTTCTTCCATATGCCGGTAATGGGCTGAAAACACCTGTTATCGGACTCTGCAGAGAAAGTGTTTGCGGACTGCTGAATCCACACACGGGTTTACCTCTGGAAGTTGAGTGCACACATTGACAACCGTTCTGTTAGGTTGCTGCGTTTTGGATTTAGAAGCAAATATTTCCCTGTGTTTACTGCTGTTTCTTCCATATGCCGGTAATGGGCTGAAAATGACTGTTTTGGGACTCTGCAGAGAAAGTGTTTGCAGACTGCTGAATCCACACACGGGTTTAACTCTGGAAGTTGAGTGCACACATTGACAACCGTTCTGTTAGGTAGCTGCGTTTTGGATTTAGAAGCAGATATTTCCCTGTGCTTACTGCTGTTTCTTCCATATGCCGGTAATGGGCTGAAAATGCCTGTTTTGGGACTCTGCAGAGAAAGTGTTTGCAGACTGCTGAATCCACACACGGGTTTACCTCAGGAAGTTGTGCGCACACATTGCCAACCGTTCTGTTAGATAGCTGCGTTTTGGATTTAGAAGCTGATATTTCCCTGTGCTTACTGCTGTTTCTTCCTTATGCCGGTAATGGGCTGAAAATGCCTGTTTAGGGACTCTTCAGAGAAAGAGTTTGCAGACTGCTGAATCCACACACGGGTTTAACTCTGGAAGTTGAGTGCACACATTGACAACCGTTCTGTTAGATAGCTGCGTTTTGGATTTAGAAGCAGATATTTCCCTGTGCTTACTGCTGTTTCTTCCATATGCCGGTAATGGGCTGAAAACGCCTGGTTTGGGACTCTGCAGAGAAAGTGTTTGCAGACTGCTGAATCCACACACGGGTTTAACTCTGGAAGTTGAGTGCACACATTGACAACCGTTCTGTTAGATAGCTGCGTTTTGGATTTAGAAGCAGATATTTCCCTATGCTTACTGCTGTTTCTTCCACATGCCGGTAATGGGCTGAAATCGCCTGTTTTGGGACTCTGCAGAGAAAGTGTTTGCAGACTGCTGAATCCACACACGGGTTTACCTCTGGAAGTTGAGTGCACACATTGACAACCGTTCTGTTAGATAGCTGCGTTTTGGATTTAGAAGCTGATATTTCCCTGTGCTTACTGCTGTTTCTTCCATATGCCGGTAATGGGCTGAAAATGCCTGTTTAGGGACTCTGCAGAGAAAGAGTTTGCAGACTGCTGAATCCACACACGGGTTTAAATCTGGAAGTTGAGTGCACACATTGACAACCGTTCTGATAGATAGCTGCGTTTTGGATTTAGAAGCAGATATTTCCTTGTGCTCACTGCTGTTTCTTCCATATGCCGGTAATGGGCTGAAAATGCCTGTTTTGGGACACTGCAGAGAAAGTGTTTGCAGACTGCTGAATCCACACACGGGTTTAACTCTGGAAGTTGAGTGCACACATTGACAACCGTTCTGTTAGGTAGCAGCGTTTTGGATTTAGAAGCAGATATTTCCCTGTGCTTACTGCTGTTTCTTCCATATGCCGGTAACGGGCTGAAAATGCCTGTTTAGGGACTCTGCAGAGAAAGAGTTTGCAGACTGCTGAATCCACACACGGGTTTAAATCTGGAAGTTGAATGCACACATTGACAACCGTTCTGATAGATAGCTGCGTTTTGGATTTAGAAGCAGATATTTCCCTGTGATTACTGCTGTTTCTTCCATATGCCGGTAATGGGCTGAAAACGCCTGTTTTGGGACTCTGCAGAGAAAGAGTTTGCAGACTGCTGAATCCACATACCGGTTTAACTCTGGAAGTTGAGTGCACACATTGACAACCGTTCTGTTAGATAGCTGCGTTTTGGATTTAGAAGCTGATATTTCCCTGTGCTTACTGCTGTTTCTTCCATATGCCGGTAATGGACTGAAAACGCCTGTTTTGGGACTCTGCAGAGAAAGAGTTTGCAGACTTCTGAATCCACACACGGGTTTAACTCTGGAACTTTAGTGCACACATTGACAACCGTTCTGTTAGGTAGCTGCGTTTTGGATTTAGAAGCAGATATTTCCCTGTGCTTACTGCTGTTTCTTCCATATGCCGGTATTGGGCTGAAAACACCTGTTATCGGACTCTGCAGAGAAAGAGTTTGCAGACTGCTGAATCCACACACGGGTTTAACTCTGGAAGTTGAGTGCACACATTGACAACCGTTCTGATAGATAGCTGCGTTTTGGATTTAGAAGCAGATATTTCCCTGTGATTACTGCTGTTTCTTCCATATGCCGGTAATGGGCTGAAAACGCCTGTTTTGGGACTCTGCAGAGAAAGAGTTTGCAGACTGCTGAATCCACATACCGGTTTAACTCTGGAAGTTGAGTGCACACATTGACAACCGTTCTGTTAGATAACTGCGTTTTGGATTTAGAAGCTGATATTTCCCTGTGCTTACTGCTGTTTCTTCCATATGCCGGTAATGGACTGAAAACGCCTGTTTTGGGACTCTGCAGAGAAAGAGTTTGCAGACTTCTGAATCCACACACGGGTTTAACTCTGGAACTTTAGTGCACACATTGACAACCGTTCTGTTTGGTAGCTGCGTTTTGGATTTAGAAGCAGATATTTCCCTGTGCTTACTGCTGTTTCTTCGATATGCCGGTAATGGGCTGAAAACACCTGTTATCGGACTCTGCAGAGAAAGTGTTTGCAGACTGCTGAATCCACACACGGGTTTAACTCTGGAAGTTGAGTGCACACATTGACAACCGTTCTGTTAGATAGCTGCGTTTTGGATTTAGAAGGAGATATTTCCCTATGCTTACTGCTGTTTCTTCCACATGCCGGTAATGGGCTGAAAACGCCTGTTTTGGGACTCTGCAGAGAAAGAGTTTGCAGACTGCTGAATCCACACACGGGTTTATCTCTGGAAGTTGAGTGCACACATTGACAACCGTTCTGTTAGGTAGCTGTGCTTTGGATTTAGAAGCAGATATTTCCCTGTGCTTACTGCTGTTTCTTCCATATTCCGGTAATGGGCTGAAAATGTCTGTTTTGGGACTCTGCAGAGAAAGTGTTTGCAGACTGCTGAATCCACACACGGGTTTAACTCTGGAAGTTGTGCGCACACATTGACAACCGTTCTGTTAGATAGCTGCGTTTTGGATTTAGAAGCTGATATTTCCCTGTGCTTACTGCTGTTTCTTCCATATGCCGGTAATGGACTGAAAACGCCTGTTTTGGGACTCTGCAGAGAAAGAGTTTGCAGACTTCTGAATCCACACACGGGTTTAACTCTGGAACTTTAGTGCACACATTGACAACCGTTCTGTTAGGTAGCTGCGTTTTGGATTTAGAAGCAGATATTTCCCTGTGCTTACTGCTGTTTCTTCCATATGCCGGTAATGGGCTGAAAACACCTGTTATCGGACTCTGCAGAGAAAGTGTTTGCAGACTGCTGAATCCACACAAGGGTTTAACTCTGGAAGCTGAGTGCTCACATTGACAACCGTTCCGTTAGATAGCTGCGTTTTGGATTTAGAAGCAGATATTTCCCTGTGCTTACCGCTGTTTCTTCCATACGGCGGTAATGGGCTGAAAACGCCTGTTTTGGGACTCTGCAGAGAAAGTGTTTGCAGACTGCTGAATCCACACAGGGGTTTACCTCTGGAAGTTGAGTGCACACATTGACCACCGTTCTGTTAGATAGCTGCGTTTTGGATTTAGAAGCAGATATTTCCCTGTGCTTACTGCTGTTTCTTCCATATGCCTGTAATGGGCTGAAAACACCTGTTATCGGACTCTGCAGAGAAAGTGTTTGCAGACTGCTGAATCCACACACGGGTTTACCTCTAGAAGTTGAGTGCACACATTGACAACCGTTCTGTTAGATAGCTGCGTTTTGGATTTAGAAGCAGATATTTCCCTGTGCTTACTGCTGTTTCTTCCATATGGCGGAAATGGGCTGAAAACGCCTGTTTTGGGACTCTGCAGAGAAAGTGTTTGCAGACTGCTGAATCCAAACACGGGTTTTACTCTGGAAGTTGAGTGCACACATTGACAACCGTTCTGTTAGATAGCTTCGTTTTGGATTTAGAAGCAGATATTTCCCTGTGCTTACTGCTGTTTCTTCCATATGGCGGTAATGGGCTGAAAACGCCTGTTTTGGGACTCTGCAGAGAAAGAGTTTGCAGACTGCTGAATCCACACACCGGTTTAACTCTGGAAGTTGAGTGCACACATTGACAACCGCTCTTTTAGATAGCTGCGTTTTGGATTTAGAAGCAGATATTTCCCTGTGCTTACTGCTGTTTCTTCCATATGGCGGTAATGGGCTGAAAACGCCTGTTTTGGGACTCTGCAGAGAAAGTGTTTGCAGACTGCTGAATCCACACACGGGTTTAACTCTGGAAGTTGTGCGCACACATTGTCAACCGTTCTGTTAGATAGCTGCGTTTTGGATTTAGAAGCTGATATTTCCCTGTGCTTACTGCTGTTTCTTCCATATGCCGGTAATGGGCTGAAAATGCCTGTTTAGGGACTCTGCAGAGAAAGAGTTTGCAGACTGCTGAATCCACACACGGGTTTAACTCTGGAAGTTGAGTGCACACATTGACAACCGTTCTGATAGATAGCTGCGTTTTGGATTTAGAAGCAGATATTTCCCTGTGCTTACTGCTGTTTCTTCCATATGCCGGTAATGGGCTGAAAATGCCTGTTTTGGGACACTGCAGAGAAAGTGTTTGCAGACTGCTGAATCCACACACGGGTTTAACTCTGGAACTTTAGTGCACACATTGACAACCGTTCTGTTAGGTAGCTGCGTTTTGGATTTAGAAGCAGATATTTCCCTGTGCTTACCGCTGTTTCTTCCATACGGCGGTAATGGGCTGAAAACGCCTGTTTTGGGACTCTGCAGAGAAAGTGTTTGCAGACTGCTGAATCCACACAGGGATTTACCTCTGGAAGTTGAGTGCACACATTGACCACCGTTCTGTTAGATAGCTGCGTTTTGGATTTAGAAGCAGATATTTCCCTGTGCTTACTGCTGTTTCTTCCATATGCCGGTAATGGGCTGAAAACACCTGTTATCGGACTCTGCAGAGAAAGTGTTTGCAGACTGCTGAATCCACACACGGGTTTACCTCTGGAAGTTGAGTGCACACATTGACAACCGTTCTGTTAGTTAGCTGCGTTTTGGATTTAGAAGCAGATATTTCCCTGTGCTTACTGCTGTTTCTTCCATATGCCGGTAATGGGCTGAAAATGACTGTTTTGGGACTCTGCAGAGAAAGTGTTTGCAGACTGCTGAATCCACACAAGGGTTTAACTCTGGAAGTTGAGTGCACACATTGACAACCGTTCTGTTAGGTAGCTGCGTTTTGGATTTAGAAGCAGATATTTCCCTGTGCTTACTGCTGTTTCTTCCATATGCCGGTAATGGGCTGAAAATGCCTGTTTTGGGACTCTGCAGAGAAAGTGTTTGCAGACTGCTGAATCCACACACGGGTTTACCTCGGGAAGTTGTGCGCACACATTGCCAACCGTTCTGTTAGATAGCTGCGTTTTGGATTTAGAAGCTGATATTTCCCTGTGCTTACTGCTGTTTCTTCCATATGCCGGTAATGGGCTGAAAATGCCTGTTTAGGGACTCTTCAGAGAAAGAGTTTGCAGACTGCTGAATCCACACACGGGTTTAACTCTGGAAGTTGAGTGCACACATTGACAACCGTTCTGTTAGACAGCTGCGTTTTGGATTTAGAAGCAGATATTTCCCTGTGCTTACTGCTGATTCTTCCATATGCCGGTAATGGGCTGAAAACGCCTGTTTTGGGACTCTGCAGAGAAAGTGTTTGCAGACTGCTGAATCCACACATGGGTTTAACTCTGGAAGTTGAGTGCACACATTGACAACCGTTCTGTTAGATAGCTGCGTTTTGGATTTAGAAGCAGATATTTCCCTATGCTTACTGCTGTTTCTTCCACATGCCGGTAATGGGCTGAAAACGCCTGTTTTGGGACTCTGCAGAGAAAGTGTTTGCAGACTGCTGAATCCACACACGGGTTTACCTCTGGAAGTTGAGTGCACACATTGACAACCGTTCTGTTAGATAGCTGCGTTTTGGATTTAGAAGCAGATATTTCCTTGTGCTTACTGCTGTTTCTTCCATATGCCGGTAATGGGCTGAAAATGCCTGTTTAGGGACTCTGCAGAGAAAGAGTTTGCAGACTGCTGAATCCACACACGGGTTTAACTCTGGAAGTTGAGTGCACACATTGACAACCGTTCTGATAGATAGCTGCGTTTTGGATTTAGAAGCAGATATTTCCCTGTGCTTACTGCTGTTTCTTCCATATGCCGGTAATGGGCTGAAAATGCCTGTTTTGGGACACTGCAGAGAAAGTGTTTGCAGACTGCTGAATCCACACACGGGTTTAACTCTGGAAGTTGTGCGCACACATTGACAACCGTTCTGTTAGATAGCTGCGTTTTGGATTTAGAAGCTGATATTTCCCTGTGCTTACTGCTGTTTCTTCCATATGCCGGTAATGGACTGAAAACGCCTGTTTTGGGACTCTGCAGAGAAAGAGTTTGCAGACTTCTGAATCCACACACGGGTTTAACTCTGGAACTTTAGTGCACACATTGACAACCGTTCTGTTAGGTAGCTGCGTTTTGGATTTAGAAGCAGATATTTCCCTGTGCTTACTGCTGTTTCTTCCATATGCCGGTAATGGGCTGAAAACACCTGTTATCGGACTCTGCAGAGAAAGTGTTTGCAGACTGCTGAATCCACACAAGGGTTTAACTCTGGAAGTTGAGTGCTCACATTGACAACCGTTCTGTTAGATAGCTGCGTTTTGGATTTAGAAGCAGATATTTCCCTGTGCTTACTGCTGTTTCTTCCATATGCCGGTAATGGGCTGAAAACACCTGTTATCGGACTCTGCAGAGAAAGTGTTTGCAGACTGCTGAATCCACACAAGGGTTTAACTCTGGAAGCTGAGTGCTCACATTGACAACCGTTCCGTTAGATAGCTGCGTTTTGGATTTAGAAGCAGATATTTCCCTGTGCTTACCGCTGTTTCTTCCATACGGCGGTAATGGGCTGAAAACGCCTGTTTTGGGACTCTGCAGAGAAAGTGTTTGCAGACTGCTGAATCCACACAGGGGTTTACCTCTGGAAGTTGAGTGCACACATTGACCACCGTTCTGTTAGATAGCTGCGTTTTGGATTTAGAAGCAGATATTTCCCTGTGCTTACTGCTGTTTCTTCCATATGCCGGTAATGGGCTGAAAACACCTGTTATCGGACTCTGCAGAGAAAGTGTTTGCAGACTGCTGAATCCACACACGGGTTTACCTCTAGAAGTTGAGTGCACACATTGACAACCGTTCTGTTAGATAGCTGCGTTTTGGATTTAGAAGCAGATATTTCCCTGTGCTTACTGCTGTTTCTTCCATATGGCGGAAATGGGCTGAAAACGCCTGTTTTGGGACTCTGCAGAGAAAGTGTTTGCAGACTGCTGAATCCAAACACGGGTTTTACTCTGGAAGTTGAGTGCACACATTGACAACCGTTCTGTTAGATAGCTTCGTTTTGGATTTAGAAGCAGATATTTCCCTGTGCTTACTGCTGTTTATTCCATATGGCGGTAATGGGCTGAAAACGCCTGTTTTGGGACTCTGCAGAGAAAGAGTTTGCAGACTGCTGAATCCACACACCGGTTTAACTCTGGAAGTTGAGTGCACACATTGACAACCGCTCTTTTAGATAGCTGCGTTTTGGATTTAGAAGCAGATATTTCCCTGTGCTTACTGCTGTTTCTTCCATATGGCGGTAATGGGCTGAAAACGCCTGTTTTGGGACTCTGCAGAGAAAGTGTTTGCAGACTGCTGAATCCACACACGGGTTTAACTCTGGAAGTTGTGCGCACACATTGTCAACCGTTCTGTTAGATAGCTGCGTTTTGGATTTAGAAGCTGATATTTCCCTGTGCTTACTGCTGTTTCTTCCATATGCCGGTAATGGGCTGAAAATGCCTGTTTAGGGACTCTGCAGAGAAAGAGTTTGCAGACTGCTGAATCCACACACGGGTTTAACTCTGGAAGTTGAGTGCACACATTGACAACCGTTCTGATAGATAGCTGCGTTTTGGATTTAGAAGCAGATATTTCCCTGTGCTTACTGCTGTTTCTTCCATATGCCGGTAATGGGCTGAAAATGCCTGTTTTGGGACACTGCAGAGAAAGTGTTTGCAGACTGCTGAATCCACACACGGGTTTAACTCTGGAACTTTAGTGCACACATTGACAACCGTTCTGTTAGGTAGCTGCGTTTTGGATTTAGAAGCAGATATTTCCCTGTGCTTACCGCTGTTTCTTCCATACGGCGGTAATGGGCTGAAAACGCCTGTTTTGGGACTCTGCAGAGAAAGTGTTTGCAGACTGCTGAATCCACACAGGGGTTTACCTCTGGAAGTTGAGTGCACACATTGACCACCGTTCTGTTAGATAGCTGCGTTTTGGATTTAGAAGCAGATATTTCCCTGTGCTTACTGCTGTTTCTTCCATATGCCGGTAATGGGCTGAAAACACCTGTTATCGGACTCTGCAGAGAAAGTGTTTGCAGACTGCTGAATCCACACACGGGTTTACCTCTGGAAGTTGAGTGCACACATTGACAACCGTTCTGTTAGTTAGCTGCGTTTTGGATTTAGAAGCAGATATTTCCCTGTGCTTACTGCTGTTTCTTCCATATGCCGGTAATGGGCTGAAAATGACTGTTTTGGGACTCTGCAGAGAAAGTGTTTGCAGACTGCTGAATCCACACAAGGGTTTAACTCTGGAAGTTGAGTGCACACATTGACAACCGTTCTGTTAGGTAGCTGCGTTTTGGATTTAGAAGCAGATATTTCCCTGTGCTTACTGCTGTTTCTTCCATATGCCGGTAATGGGCTGAAAATGCCTGTTTTGGGACTCTGCAGAGAAAGTGTTTGCAGACTGCTGAATCCACACACGGGTTTACCTCGGGAAGTTGTGCGCACACATTGCCAACCGTTCTGTTAGATAGCTGCGTTTTGGATTTAGAAGCTGATATTTCCCTGTGCTTACTGCTGTTTCTTCCATATGCCGGTAATGGGCTGAAAATGCCTGTTTAGGGACTCTTCAGAGAAAGAGTTTGCAGACTGCTGAATCCACACACGGGTTTAACTCTGGAAGTTGAGTGCACACATTGACAACCGTTCTGTTAGACAGCTGCGTTTTGGATTTAGAAGCAGATATTTCCCTGTGCTTACTGCTGATTCTTCCATATGCCGGTAATGGGCTGAAAACGCCTGTTTTGGGACTCTGCAGAGAAAGTGTTTGCAGACTGCTGAATCCACACATGGGTTTAACTCTGGAAGTTGAGTGCACACATTGACAACCGTTCTGTTAGATAGCTGCGTTTTGGATTTAGAAGCAGATATTTCCCTATGCTTACTGCTGTTTCTTCCACATGCCGGTAATGGGCTGAAAACGCCTGTTTTGGGACTCTGCAGAGAAAGTGTTTGCAGACTGCTGAATCCACACACGGGTTTACCTCTGGAAGTTGAGGGCACACATTGACAACCGTTCTGTTAGATAGCTGCGTTTTGGATTTAGAAGCAGATATTTCCTTGTGCTTACTGCTGTTTCTTCCATATGCCGGTAATGGGCTGAAAATGCCTGTTTAGGGACTCTGCAGAGAAAGAGTTTGCAGACTGCTGAATCCACACACGGGTTTAACTCTGGAAGTTGAGTGCACACATTGACAACCGTTCTGATAGATAGCTGCGTTTTGGATTTAGAAGCAGATATTTCCCTGTGCTTACTGCTGTTTCTTCCATATGCCGGTAATGGGCTGAAAATGCCTGTTTTGGGACACTGCAGAGAAAGTGTTTGCAGACTGCTGAATCCACACACGGGTTTAACTCTGGAAGTTGTGCGCACACATTGACAACCGTTCTGTTAGATAGCTGCGTTTTGGATTTAGAAGCTGATATTTCCCTGTGCTTACTGCTGTTTCTTCCATATGCCGGTAATGGACTGAAAACGCCTGTTTTGGGACTCTGCAGAGAAAGAGTTTGCAGACTTCTGAATCCACACACGGGTTTAACTCTGGAACTTTAGTGCACACATTGACAACCGTTCTGTTAGGTAGCTGCGTTTTGGATTTAGAAGCAGATATTTCCCTGTGCTTACTGCTGTTTCTTCCATATGCCGGTAATGGGCTGAAAACACCTGTTATCGGACTCTGCAGAGAAAGTGTTTGCAGACTGCTGAATCCACACAAGGGTTTAACTCTGGAAGTTGAGTGCTCACATTGACAACCGTTCTGTTAGATAGCTGCGTTTTGGATTTAGAAGCAGATATTTCCCTGTGCTTACCGCTGTTTCTTCCATACGGCGGTAATGGGCTGAAAACGCCTGTTTTGGGACTCTGCAGAGAAAGTGTTTGCAGACTGCTGAATCCACACAGGGGTTTACCTCTGGAAGTTGAGTGCACACATTGACCACCGTTCTGTTAGATAGCTGCGTTTTGGATTTAGAAGCAGATATTTCCCTGTGCTTACTGCTGTTTCTTCCATATGCCGGTAATGGGCTGAAAACACCTGTTATCGGACTCTGCAGAGAAAGTGTTTGCAGACTGCTGAATCCACACACGGGTTTACCTCTGGAAGTTGAGTGCACACATTGACAACCGTTCTGTTAGGTAGCTGCGTTTTGGATTTAGAAGCAGATATTTCCCTGTGCTTACTGCTGTTTCTTCCATATGCCGGTAATGGGCTGAAAATGACTGTTTTGGGACTCTGCAGAGAAAGTGTTTGCAGACTGCTGAATCCACACAAGTGTTTAACTCTGGAAGTTGAGTGCACACATTGAAAACCGTTCTGTTAGGTAGCTGCGTTTTGGATTTAGAAGCAGATATTTCCCTGTGCTTACTGCTGTTTCTTCCATATGCCGGTAATGGGCTGAAAATGCCTGTTTTGGGACTCTGCAGAGAAAGTGTTTGCAGACTGCTGAATCCACACACGGGTTTACCTCGGGAAGTTGTGCGCACACATTGCCAACCGTTCTGTTAGATAGCTGCGTTTTGGATTTAGAAGCAGATATTTCCCTGTGCTTACTGCTGTTCCTTCCATATGCCGGTAATGGGCTGAAAACGCCTGTTTTGGGACTCTGCAGAGAAAGTGTTTGCAGACTGCTGAATCCACACACGGGTTTAGCTCTGGAAGTTGAGTGCACACATTGACAACCGTTCTGTTAGATAGCTGCGTTTTGGATTTAGAAGCAGATATTTCCCTATGCTTACTGCTGTTTCTTCCACATGCCGGTAATGGGCTGAAAACGCCTGTTTTGGGACTCTGCAGAGAAAGTGTTTGCAGACTGCTGAATCCACACACGGGTTTACCTCTGGAAGTTGAGTGCACACATTGACAACCGTTCTGTTAGATAGCTGCGTTTTGGATTTAGAAGCAGATATTTCCCTGTGCTTACTGCTGTTTCTTCCATATGGCGGAAATGGGCTGAAAACGCCTGTTTTGGGACTCTGCAGAGAAAGTGTTTGCAGACTGCTGAATCCAAACACGGGTTTAACTCTGGAAGTTGAGTGCACACATTGACAACCGTTCTGTTAGATAGCTTCGTTTTGGATTTAGAAGCAGATATTTCCCTGTGCTTACTGCTGTTTCTTCCATATGGCGGTAATGGGCTGAAAACGCCTGTTTTGGGACTCTGCAGAGAAAGAGTTTGCAGACTGCTGAATCCACACACCGGTTTAATTCTGGAAGTTGAGTGCACACATTGACAACCGCTCTTTTAGATAGCTGCGTTTTGGATTTAGAAGCAGGTATTTCCCTGTGCTTACTGCTGTTTCTTCCATATGGCGGTAATGGGCTGAAAACGCCTGTTTTGGGACTCTGCAGAGAAAGTGTTTGCAGACTGCTGAATCCACACACGGGTTTAACTCTGGAAGTTGTGCGCACACATTGTCAACCGTTCTGTTAGATAGCTGCGTTTTGGATTTAGAAGCTGATATTTCCCTGTGCGTACTGCTGTTTCTTCCATATGCCGGTAATGGGCTGAAAATGCCTGTTTAGGGACTCTGCAGAGAAAGAGTTTGCAGACTGCTGAATCCACACACGGGTTTAACTCTGGAAGTTGAGTGCACACATTGACAACCGTTCTGATAGATAGCTGCGTTTTGGATTTAGAAGCAGATATTTCCCTGTGCTTACTGCTGTTTCTTCCATATGCCGGTAATGGGCTGAAAATGCCTGTTTTGGGACACTGCAGAGAAAGTGTTTGCAGACTGCTGAATCCACACACGGGTTTAACTCTGGAAGTTGAGTGCACACATTGACAACCGTTCTGTTAGGTAGCTGCGTTTTGGATTTAGAAGCAGATATTTCCCTGTGCTTACTGCTGTTTCTTCCATATTCCGGTAATGGGCTGAAAATGCCTGTTTTGGGACTCTGCAGAGAAAGTGTTTGCAGACTGCTGAATCCACACACGGGTTTAACTCTGGAAGTTGTGCGCACACATTGACAACCGTTCTGTTAGATAGCTGCGTTTTGGATTTAGAAGCTGATATTTCCCTGTGCTTACTGCTGTTTCTTCCATATGCCGGTAATGGACTGAAAACGCCTGTTTTGGGACTCTGCAGAGAAAGAGTTTGCAGACTTCTGAATCCACACACGGGCTTAACTCTGGAACTTTAGTGCACACATTGACAACCGTTCTGTTAGGTAGCTGCGTTTTGGATTTAGAAGCAGATATTTCCCTGTGCTTACTGCTGTTTCTCCCATATGCAGGTAATGGGCTGAAAACACCTGTTATCGGACTCTGCAGAGAAAGTGTTTGCAGACTGCTGAATCCACACAAGGGTTTAACTCTGGAAGTTGAGTGCTCACATTGACAACCGTTCTGTTAGATAGCTGCGTTTTGGATTTAGAAGCAGATATTTCCCTGTGCTTACCGCTGTTTCTTCCATATGGCGGTAATGGGCTGAAAACGCCTGTTTTGGGACTCTGCAGAGAAAGTGTTTGCAGACTGCTGAATCCACACAGGGGTTTACCTCTGGAAGTTGAGTGCACACATTGACCACCGTTCTGTTAGATAGCTGCGTTTTGGATTTAGAAGCTGATATTTCCCTGTGCTTACTGCTGTTTCTTCCATATGCCGGTAAAGGGCTGAAAATGCCTGTTTTGGGACTCTGCAGAGAAAGTGTTTGCAGACTGCTGAATCCACACACGGGTTTACCTCTGGAAGTTGTGCGCACACATTGCCAACCGTTCTGTTAGATAGCTGCGTTTTGGATTTAGAAGCTGATATTTCCCTGTGCTTACTGCTGTTTCTTCCATATGCCGGTAATGGGCTGAAAATGCCTGTTTAGGGACTCTTCAGAGAAAGGGTTTGCAGACTGCTGAATCCACACACAGGTTTAACTCTGGAAGTTGAGTGCACACATTGACAACCGTTCTGTTAGATAGCTGCGTTTTGGATTATAAGCAGATATTTCCCTGTGATTACTGCTGTTTCTTCCATATGCCGGTAATGGGCTGAAAACGCCTGTTTTGGGACTCTGCAGAGAAAGAGTTTGCCGACTGCTGAATCCACATACCGGTTTAACTCTGGAAGTTGAGTGCACACATTGACAACCATTCTGTTAGATAGCTGCGTTTTGGATTTAGAAGCAGATATTTCCCTGTGCTTACTGCTGTTTCTTCCAGATGGCGGTAATGGGCTGAAAACGCCTGTTTTGGGACTCTGCAGAGAAAGAGTTTGCAGACTGCTGAATCCACACACCGGTTTAATTCTGGAAGTTGAGTGCACACATTGACAACCGCTCTTTTAGATAGCTGCGTTTTGGATTTAGAAGCAGATATTTCCCTGTGCTTACTGCTGTTTCTTCCATATGCCGGTAATGGGCTGAAAACACCTGTTATCGGACTCTGCAGAGAAAGTGTTTGCAGACTGCTGAATCCACACACGGGTTTAACTCTGGAACTTTAGTGCACACATTGACAACCGTTCTGTTAGGTAGCTGCGTTTTGGATTTAGAAGCAGATATTTCCCTGTGGTTACCGCTGTTTCTTCCATACGGCGGCAATGGGCTGAAAACGCCTGTTTTGGGACTCTGCAGAGAAAGTGTTTGCAGACTGCTGAATCCACACAGGGGTTTACCTCTGGAAGTTGAGTGCACACATTGACCACCGTTCTGTTAGATAGCTGCGTTTTGGATTTAGAAGCAGATATTTCCCTGTGCTTACTGCTGTTTCTTCCATATGCCGGTAATGGGCTGAAAACACCTGTTATCGGACTCTGCAGAGAAAGTGTTTGCAGACTGCTGAATCCACACACGGGTTTACCTCTGGAAGTTGAGTGCACACATTGACAACCGTTCTGTTAGTTAGCTGCGTTTTGGATTTAGAAGCAGATATTTCCCTGTGCTTACTGCTGTTTCTTCCATATGCCGGTAATGGGCTGAAAATGACTGTTTTGGGACTCTGCAGAGAAAGTGTTTGCAGACTGCTGAATCCACACAAGGGTTTAACTCTGGAAGTTGAGTGCACACATTGACAACCGTTCTGTTAGGTAGCTGCGTTTTGGATTTAGAAGCAGATATTTCCCTGTGCTTACTGCTGTTTCTTCCATATGCCGGTAATGGGCTGAAAATGCCTGTTTTGGGACTCTGCAGAGAAAGTGTTTGCAGACTGCTGAATCCACACACGGGTTTACCTCGGGAAGTTGTGCGCACACATTGCCAACCGTTCTGTTAGATAGCTGCGTTTTGGATTTAGAAGCTGATATTTCCCTGTGCTTACTGCTGTTTCTTCCATATGCCGGTAATGGGCTGAAAATGCCTGTTTAGGGACTCTTCAGAGAAAGAGTTTGCAGACTGCTGAATCCACACACGGGTTTAACTCTGGAAGTTGAGTGCACACATTGACAACCGTTCTGTTAGACAGCTGCGTTTTGGATTTAGAAGCAGATATTTCCCTGTGCTTACTGCTGATTCTTCCATATGCCGGTAATGGGCTGAAAACGCCTGTTTTGGGACTCTGCAGAGAAAGTGTTTTCAGACTGCTGAATCCACACATGGGTTTAACTCTGGAAGTTGAGTGCACACATTGACAACCGTTCTGTTAGATAGCTGCGTTTTGGATTTAGAAGCAGATATTTCCCTATGCTTACTGCTGTTTCTTCCACATGCCGGTAATGGGCTGAAAACGCCTGTTTTGGGACTCTGCAGAGAAAGTGTTTGCAGACTGCTGAATCCACACACGGGTTTACCTCTGGAAGTTGAGTGCACACATTGACAACCGTTCTGTTAGATAGCTGCGTTTTGGATTTAGAAGCAGATATTTCCTTGTGCTTACTGCTGTTTCTTCCATATGCCGGTAATGGGCTGAAAATGCCTGTTTAGGGACTCTGCAGAGAAAGAGTTTGCAGACTGCTGAATCCACACACGGGTTTAACTCTGGAAGTTGAGTGCACACATTGACAACCGTTCTGATAGATAGCTGCGTTTTGGATTTAGAAGCAGATATTTCCCTGTGCTTACTGCTGTTTCTTCCATATGCCGGTAATGGGCTGAAAATGCCTGTTTTGGGACACTGCAGAGAAAGTGTTTGCAGACTGCTGAATCCACACACGGGTTTAACTCTGGAAGTTGTGCGCACACATTGACAACCGTTCTGTTAGATAGCTGCGTTTTGGATTTAGAAGCTGATATTTCCCTGTGCTTACTGCTGTTTCTTCCATATGCCGGTAATGGACTGAAAACGCCTGTTTTGGGACTCTGCAGAGAAAGAGTTTGCAGACTTCTGAATCCACACACGGGTTTAACTCTGGAACTTTAGTGCACACATTGACAACCGTTCTGTTAGGTAGCTGCGTTTTGGATTTAGAAGCAGATATTTCCCTGTGCTTACTGCTGTTTCTTCCATATGCCGGTAATGGGCTGAAAACACCTGTTATCGGACTCTGCAGAGAAAGTGTTTGCAGACTGCTGAATCCACACAAGGGTTTAACTCTGGAAGTTGAGTGCTCACATTGACAACCGTTCTGTTAGATAGCTGCGTTTTGGATTTAGAAGCAGATATTTCCCTGTGCTTACCGCTGTTTCTTCCATACGGCGGTAATGGGCTGAAAACGCCTGTTTTGGGACTCTGCAGAGAAAGTGTTTGCAGACTGCTGAATCCACACAGGGGTTTACCTCTGGAAGTTGAGTGCACACATTGACCACCGTTCTGTTAGATAGCTGCGTTTTGGATTTAGAAGCAGATATTTCCCTGTGCTTACTGCTGTTTCTTCCATATGCCGGTAATGGGCTGAAAACACCTGTTATCGGACTCTGCAGAGAAAGTGTTTGCAGACTGCTGAATCCACACACGGGTTTACCTCTGGAAGTTGAGTGCACACATTGACAACCGTTCTGTTAGGTAGCTGCGTTTTGGATTTAGAAGCAGATATTTCCCTGTGCTTACTGCTGTTTCTTCCATATGCCGGTAATGGGCTGAAAATGCCTGTTTTGGGACTCTGCAGAGAAAGTGTTTGCAGACTGCTGAATCCACACACCGGTTTAACTCTGGAAGTTGAGTGCACACATTGACAACCGTTCTGTTAGATAGCTGCGTTTTGGACTTGGAAGCAGATATTTCCCTGTGCTTACTGCTGTTTCTTCCATATGCCGGTAATGGGCTGAAAACGCCTGTTTTGGGACTCTGCAGATAAAGTGTTTGCAGACTGCTGAATCCACACACGGGTTTAACTCTGGAAGTTGAGTGCACACATTGACAACCGTTCTGTTAGATAGCTGCGTTTTGGATTTAGAAGCAGATATTTCCCTGTGCTTACTGCTGTTTCTTCCATATGCCGGTAATGGGCTGAAAACGCCTGTTTTGGGACTCTGCAGAGAAAGTGTTTGCAGACTGCTGAATCCACACACGGGTTTAACTCTGGAAGTTGAGTGCACACATTGACAACCGTTCTTTTAGATAGCTGCGTTTTGGATTTAGAAGCAGACATTTCCCTGTGCTTACTGCTGTTTCTTCCATATGCCGGTAATGGGCTGAAAACGCCTGTTTTGGGACTCTGCAGAGAAAGTGTTTGCAGACTGCTGAATCCGCACACGGGTTTAACTCTGGAAGTTGAGTGCACACATTGACAACCGTTCTGTTAGATCGCTGCGTTTTGGATTTAGAAGCAGATGTTTCCCTGGGCTTACTGCTGTTTCTTCCATATGACGGTAATGGGCTGAAAACGACTGTTTTGGGAATCTGCAGAGAAAGTGTTTGCAGACTGCTGAATCCACACACGGGTTTAACTCTGGAAGTTTAGTGCACACATTGACAACCGTTCTGTTAGGCACCTGCGTTTTGGATTTAGAAGCAGATATTTCCCTGTGCTTACTGCTGTTTCTTCCATATGCCGGTAATGGGCTGAAAACGCCTGTTTTGGGACTCTGCAGAGAAAGTGTTTGCAGACTGCTGAATCCACACACGGGTTTACCTCTGGAAGTTGAGTGCACACATTGACAACCGTTCTGTTAGATAGCTGCGTTTTGGATTTAGAAGCAGATATTTCCCTGTGCTTACTGCTGTTTCTTCCATATGCCGGTAATGGGCTGAAAACGCCTGTTTTGGGACTCTGCAGAGAAAGTGTTTGCAGACTGCTGAATCCACACACGGGTTTAACTCTGGAAATTGAGTGCACACATTGACAACCGTTCTGTTAGATAGCTGCGTTTTGGATTTAGAAGCAGTTATTTCCCTGTGCTTACTGCTGTTTCTTCCATATGCCGGTAATGGGCTGAAAACGCCTGTTTTGGGACTCTGCAGAGAAAGTGTTTGCAGACTGCTGAATCCAAACACGGGGTTTACTCTGGAAGTTGAGTGCACACATTGACAACCGTTCTGCTAGATAGCTGCGTTTTGGATTTAGAAGCAGATATTTGCCTGTGCTTACTGCTGTTTCATCCATTTGCTGGTAATGGGCTGAAAACGCCTGTTTTGGGGCTCTGCAGAGAAAGTGTTTGCAGACTGCTGAATCCACACACGGGTTTAACTCTGGAAGTTGAGTGCACACATTGACAACCGTTCTGTTAGATAGCTGCGTTTTGGATTTAGAAGCAGATATTTCCCTGTGCTTACTGCTGTTTCTTCCATATGCCGGTAATGGGCTGAAAACGCCTGTTTTGGGACTCTGCAGAGAAAGTGTTTGCAGACTGCTGAATCCACACACCGGTTTAACTCTGAAAGTTGAGTGCACACATTGACAACCGTTCTGTTAGATAGCTTCGTTTTGGATTTAGAAGCAGTTATTTCGCTGTGCTTACGGCTGTTTCTTCCATATGCCGGTAACGGGCTGAAAACGCCTGTTTTGGGACTCTGCAGAGAAAGAGTTTGCAGACTGCTGAATCCGCACACCGGTTTAACTCTGGAAGTTGAGTGCACACATTGACAACCGCTCTTTTAGATAGCTGCGTTTTGGATTCAGAAGCAGATATTTCCCTGTGCTTACTGCTGTTTCTTCCATATGGCGGTAATGGGCTGAAAACGCCTGTTTTGGGACTCTGCAGAGAAAGTGTTTGCAGACTGCTGAATCCACACACGGGTTTAACTCTGGAAGTTGAGTGCACAGATTGACAACCATTCTGTTAAATAGCTGCGTTTTGGATTTAGAAGCAGATATTTCCCTGTGCTTACTGCTGTTTCTCCCTTATGCCGGTAATGGGCTGAAAACGCCTGTTTTGGGACTCTGCAGAGAAAGTGTTTGCAGACTGCTGAATCCACACACGGGTTTAACTCTGGAAGTTGAGTGCACACATTGACAACCGTTCTGTTAGATAGCTGCGTTTTGGATTTAGAAGCAGATATATCCCTATGCTTACTGCTGTTTCTTCCACATGCCGGTAATGGGCTGAAAACGCCTGTTTTGGGACTCTGCAGAGAAAGTGTTTGCAGACTGATGAATCCACACACGGGTTTAATTCTGGAAGTTGAGTGCACACATTGACAACCGTTCTGTTAGATAGCTGCGTTTTGGATTTAGAAGCAGATATTTCCCTGTGCTTACTGCTGTTTCTTCCATATGGCGGAAATGGGCTGAAAACGCCTGTTTTGGGACTCTGCAGAGAAAGTGTTTGCAGACTGCTGAATCCAAACACGGGTTTAACTCTGGAAGTTGAGTGCACACATTGACAACCGTTCTGTTAGATAGCTGCGTTTTGGATTTAGAAGCAGATATTTCCCTGTGCTTACTGCTGTTTCTTCCATATGCCGGTAATGGGATGAAAACGCCTGTTTTGGGACTCTGCAGAGAAAGTGTTTGCAGACTGCTGAATCCACACACGGGTTTAACTCTGGAAGTTGAGTGCACACATTGACAACCGTTCTGTTAGATAGCTGCGTTTTGGATTTAGAAGCAGATATTTCCCTGTGCCTACTGCTGTTTCTTCCATATGACGGTAATGGGCTGAAAACGCCTGTTTGGGGACTCTGCAGAGAAAGAGTTTGCAGACTGCTGAATCCACACACGGGTTCAACTCTGGAAGTTGAGTGCACACATTGACAACCGTTCTGTTAGATAGCTGCGTTTTGGATTTAGAAGCAGATATTTCCCTGTGCTTACTGCTGTTTCTTCCATATGCCGGTAATGGGCTGAAAACGCCTGTTTTGGGACTCTGCAGAGAAAGAGTTTGCAGACTGCTGAATCCACACACGGGTTGAACTCTGGAAGTTGAGTGCACACATTGACAACCGTTCTGTTAGATAGCTTCGTTTTGGATTTAGAAGCAGATATTTCCCTGTGCTTACTGCTGTTTCTTCCATATGCCGGTAATGGGCTGAAAACGCCTGTTTTGGGACTCTGCAGAGAAAGTGTTTGCAGACTGCTGAATCCACACACGGGTTTAACTTTGGAAGTTGAGTGCACACATTGACAACCGTTCTGTTAGATAGCTGCGTTTTGGATTTAGAAGCAGATATTTCCCTGTGCTTACTGCTGTTTCTTCCATATGCCGGTAATGGGCTGAAAACGTCTGTTTTGGGACTCTGCAGAGAAAGTGTTTGCAGACTGCTGAATCCACACACGGGTTTAACTCTGGAAGTTGAGTGCACACATTGACAACCGTTCTGTTAGATAGCTGCGTTTTGGATTTAGAAGCAGATATTTCCCTATGCTTATTGGTGTTTCTTCCACATGCCGGTAATGGGCTGAAAACGCCTGTTTTGGGACTCTGCAGAGAAAGTGTTTGCAGACTGCTGAATCCACACACAGGTTTAACTCTGGAAGTTGAGTGCACACATTGACAACCGTTCTGTTAGATAGCTGCGTTTTGGATTTAGAAGCAGATATTTCCCTGTGCTTACTGCTGTTTCTTCCATATGCCGGTAAAGGGCTGAAAACGCCTGTTTTGGGACTCTGCAGAGAAAGTGTTTGCAGACTGCTGAATCCACACACGGGTTTAACTCTGGAATTTGAGTGCACACATTGACAACCGTTCTGTTAGATAGCTGCGTTTTGGATTTAGAAGCAGATATTTCACTATGCTTACTGCTGTTTCTTCCACATGCCGGTAATGGGCTGAAAACGCCTGTTTTGGGACTCTGCAGAGAAAGTGTTTGCAGACTGCTGAATCCACACACGGGTTTTTTTTTTTTTTTTTTTTTTTTTTTTTTGAGACGGAGTTTCGCTCTTGATACCCAGGCTGGAGTGCAATGGCGCGATCTCGGCTCACCGCAACCTCCGCCTCCTGGGTTCAGGCAATTCTCCTGCCTTAGCCTCCTGAGTAGCTGGGATTACAGACATGCGCCACCGTGCCCAGCTAATTTTTTGTATTAGTAGAGACGGGGTTTCACCATGATGACCAGATGGTCTCGATCTCTTGACCTCGTGATCCACCCACCTCGGCCTCCCAAAGTGCTGGGATTACAGGCTTGAGCCACCGCGCCCGGCCACACACGGGTTTAACTCTGGAAATTGAGTGCACACATTGACAACCGTTCTGTTAGATAGCTGCGTTTTGGATTTAGAAGCAGATATTTGCCTGTGCTTACTGCTGTTTCTTCCATATGCCGGTAATGGGCTGAAAACGCCTGTTTTGGGACTCTGCAGAGAAAGTGTTTGCAGACTGCTGAATCCACACACCGGTTTAACTCTGGAAGTTGAGTGCACACATTGACAACCGTTCTGTTAGATAGCTGCGTTTTGGATTTGGAAGCAGATATTTCCCTGTGCTTACTGCTGTTTCTTCCATATGCCGGTAATGGGCTGAAAACGCCTGTTTTGGGACTCTGCAGAGAAAGTGTTTGCAGACTGCTGAACCCACACACGGGTTTAACTCTCGAAGTTGAGTGCACACATTGACAACCGTTCTGTTAGATAGCTGCGTTTTGGATTTAGAAGCAGATATTTCCCTGTGCTTACTGCTGTTTCTTCCATATGCCGGTAATGGGCTGAAAACGCCTGTTTTGGGACTCTGCAGAGAAAGTGTTTGCAGACTGCTGAATCCACACACGGGTTTAACTCTGGAAGTTGAGTGCACACATTGACAACCGTTCTTTTAGATAGTTGCGTTTTGGATTTAGAAGCAGACATTTCCCTGTGCTTACTGCTGTTTCTTCCATATGCCGGTAATGGGCTGAAAACGCCTGTTTTGGGACTCTGCAGAGAAAGTGTTTGCAGACTGCTGAATCCGCACACGGGTTTAACTCTGGAAGTTGAGTGCACACATTGACAACCGTTCTGTTAGATAGCTGCGTTTTGGATTTAGAAGCAGATATTTCCCTGTGCTTACTGCTGTTTCTTCCATATGACGGTAATGGGCTGAAAACGACTGTTTTGGGAATCTGCAGAGAAAGTGTTTGCAGACTGCTGAATCCACACACGGGTTTAACTCTGGAAGTTTAGTGCACACATTGACAACCGTTCTGTTAGGCAACTGCGTTTTGGATTTAGAAGCAGATATTTCCCTGTGCTTACTGCTGTTTCTTCCATATGCCGGTAATGGGCTGAAAACGCCTGTTTGGGGACTCTGCAGAGAAAGTGTTTGCAGACTGCTGAATCCACACACGGCTTTAACTCTGGAAGTTGAGTGCACACATTGACAACCGTTCTGTTAGATAGCTGCGTTTTGGATTTAGAAGCAGATATTTCCCTGTGCTTACTGCTGTTTCTTCCATATGCCGGTAATGGGCTGAAAACGCCTGTTTTGGGACTCGGCAGAGAAAGAGTGTGCAGACAGCTGAATCCACACACGGGTTTAACTCTGGAAGTTGAGTGCACACATTGACAACCGTTCTGTTAGATAGCTTCGTTTTGGATTTAGAAGCAGATATTTCCCTGTGCTTACTGCTGTTTCTTCCATATGCCGGTAATGGGCTGAAAACGCCTGTTTTGGGACTCTGCAGAGAAATTGTTTCCAGACTGCTGAATCCACACACGGGTTTAACTCTGGAAGTTGAGTGCACACATTGACAACCGTTCTGTTAGATAGCTGCGTTTTGGATTTAGAAGCAGATATTTCCCTGTGCTTACTGCTGTTTCTTCCATATGCCGGTAATGGGCTGAAAACGCCTGTTTTGGGACTCTGCAGAGAAAGTGTTTGCAGACTGCTGAATCCACACACGGGTTTAACTCTGGAAGCTGAGTGCACACATTGACAACCGTTCTGTTAGATAGCTGCGTTTTGGATTTAGAAGCAGATATTTCCCTATGCTTACTGCTGTTTCTTCCACATGCCGGTAATGGGCTGAAAACGCCTGTTTTGGGACTCTGCAGAGAAAGTGTTTGCAGACTGCTGAATCCACACACGGTTTTAACTCTGGAAGTTGAGTGCACACATTGACAACCGTTCTGTTAGATAGCTGCGTTTTGGATTTAGAAGCAGATATTTCCCTGTGCTTACTGCTGTTTCTTCCATATGGCGGAAATGGGCTGAAAACGCCTGTTTTGGGACTCTGCAGAGAAAGTGTTTGCAGACTGCTGAATCCAAACACGGGTTTAACTCTGGAAGTTGAGTGCACACTTTGACAACCGTTCTGTTAGATAGCTTCGTTTTGGATTCAGAAGCAGATATTTCCCTGTGCTTACTGCTGTTTCTTCCATATGCCGGTAACGGGCTGAAAACGCCTGTTTTGGGACTCTGCAGAGAAAGAGTTTGCAGACTGCTGAATCCACACACCGGTTTAACTCTGGAAGTTGAGTGCACACATTGACAACCGCTCTTTTAGATAGCTGCGTTTTGGATTTCGAAGCAGATATTTCCCTGTGCTTACTGCTGTTTCTTCCATATGCCGGTAATGGGCTGAAAACGCCTGTTTTGGGACTCTGCAGAGAAAGTGTTTGCAGACTGCTGAATCCACACACGGGTTTAACTCTGGAAGTTGAGTGCACACATTGACAACCATTCTGTTAAATAGCTGCGTTTTGGATTTAGAAGCAGATATTTCCCTGTGCTTACTGCTGTTTCTTCCATATGCCTGTAATGGGCTGAAAACGCCTGTTTTGGGACTCTGCAGAGAAAGTGTTTGCAGACTGCTGAATCCACACACGGGTTTAACTCTGGAAGTTGAGTGCACACATTGACAACCGTTCTGTTAGATAGCTGCGTTTTGGATTTAGAAGCAGATATTTCCCTGTGCTTACTGCAGTTTCTTCCATATGACGGTAATGGGCTGAAAACGCCTGTTTTGGGACTCTGCAGAGAAAGTGTTTGCAGACTGCTGAATGCACACACGGGTTTAACTCTGGAAGTTGAGTGCACACATTGACAACCGTTCTGTTAGGTAACTGCGTTTTGGATTTAGAAGCAGATATTTCCCTGTGCTTACTGCTGTTTCTTCCTTATGCCGGTAATGGGCTGAAAACGCCTGTTTTGGGACTCTGCAGAGAAAGTGTTTGCAGACTGCTGAATCCACACACGGCTTTAACTCTGGAAGTTGAGTGCACACATTGACAACCGTTCTGTTAGATAGCTGCGTTTTGGATTTAGAAGCAGATATTTCCCTATGCTTACTGCTGTTTCTTCCACATGCCGGTAATGGGCTGAAAACGCCTGTTTTGGGACTCTGCAGAGAAAGTGTTTGCAGACTGCTGAATCCACACACGGGTTTTATTTTTTTTTTATTTTTTTTTTTTTGAGACGGAGTTTCGCTCTTGATACCCAGGCTGGAGTGCAATGGCGCGATCTCGGCTCACCGCAACCCTCGCCTCCTGGGTTCAGGCAATTCTCCTGCCTTAACCTCCTGAGTAGCTGGGATTACAGACACGCGCCACCGTGCCCAGCTAATTTTTTGTATTAGTAGAGACGGGGTTTCACCATGTTGACCAGATGGTCTCGAACTCTTGACCTCGTGATCCACCCGCCTCGGCCTCCCAAAGTGCTGGGATTACAGGCTTGAGCCACCGCGCCCGGCCACACACGGGTTTAACTCTGGAAGTTGAGTGCACACATTGACAACCGTTCTGTTAGATAGCTGCGTTTTGTATTTAGAAGCAGATATTTCCCTGTGCTTACTGCTGTTTCTTCCATATGCCGGTAATGGGCTGAAAACGCCTGTTTTGGGACTCTGCAGAGAAAGTGTTTGCAGACTGCTGAATCCACACACGGGTTTAACTCTGGATGTTGAGTGCACACATTGACAACCGTTCTGTTAGGCAACTGCGTTTTGGATTTAGAAGCAGATATTTCCCTGTGCTTACTGCTGTTTCTTCCATATGCCGGTAATGGGCTGAAAACGCCTGTTTTGGGACTCTGCAGAGAAAGTGTTTGCAGACTGCTGAATCCACACACGGCTTTAACTCTGGAAGTTGAGTGGACACATTGACAACCGTTCTGTTAGATAGCTGCGTTTTGGATTTAGAAGCAGATATTTCCCTGTGCTTACTGCTGTTTCTTCCATAAGCCGGTAATGGGCTGAAAACGCCTGTTTTGGGACTCTGCAGAGAAAGAGTTTGCAGACTGCTGAATCCACACACGGGTTTATCTCTGGAAGTGGAGTGCACACATGGACAACCGTTCTGTTAGATAGCTGCGTTTTGGATTTAGAAGCAGATATTTCCCTGAGCTTTCTGCTGTTTCTTCCATATGCCGGTAATGGGCTGAAAACGCCTGTTTTGGGACTCTGCAGAGAAAGTGTTTGCAGACTGCTGAATCCACACACGGGTTTAACTCTGGAAGTTGAGTGCACACATTGACAACCGTTCTGTTAGGTAACTGTGTTTTGGATTTAGAAGCAGATATTTCCCTGTGCTTACTGCTGTTTCTTCCATTTGCCGGTAATGGGCTGAAAACGCATGTTTTGGGACTCTGCAGAGAAAGTGTTTGCAGACTGCTGAATCCACACACGGGTTTAACTCTGGAAGTTGAGTGCACACATTGACAACCGTTCTGTTAGATAGCTGCGTTTTGGATTTAGAAGGAGATATTTCCCTATGCTTACTGCTGTTTCTTCCACATGCCGGTAATGGGCTGAAAACGCCTGTTTGGGACTCTGCAGAGAAAGAGTTTGCAGACTGCTGAATCCACACACGGGTTTAACTCTGGAAGTTGAGTGCACACATTGACAACCGTTCTGTTAGATAGCTGCGTTTTGGATTTAGAAGCAGATATTTCCCTGTGCTTACTGCTGTTTCTTCCATATGCCGGTAATGGGCTGAAAACGCCTGTTTTGGGACTCTGCAGAGAAAGTGTTTGCAGACTGCTGAATCCACACACGGGTTTAACTCTGGAAGTTGAGTGCACACATTGACAACCGTTCTGTTAGATAGCTGTGTTTTGGATTTAGAAGCACATATTTCCCTGTGCTGACTGCTCTTTCTTCCATATTCCGGTAATGGGTTGAAAACTCCTGTTTTGGGACTCTGCAGAGAAAGTGTTTGCAGACTGCTGAATCCACACACGCGTTTAACTCTGGAAGTTGAGTGCACACATTGACAACCGTTCTGTTAGATAGCTGCGTTTTGGATTTAGAAGCAGATATTTCCCTGTGCTTACTGCTGTTTCTTCCATATGCCGGTAATGGGCTGAAAACGCCTGTTTTGGGATTCTGCACAGAAAGTGTTTGCAGACTGCTGAATCCACACACGGGTTTAACTCTGGAAGTTGAGTGCACACATTGACAACCGTTCTGTTAGATAGCTGCGTTTTGGATTTAGAAGCAGATATTTCCCTGTGCTTACTGCTGTTTCTTCCATATGCCGGTAATGGGCTGAAAACGCCTGTTTTGGGACTCTGCAGAGAAAGTGTTTGCAGACTGCTGAATCCACACACGGGTTTAACTCTGGAAGTTGAGTGCACACATTGACAACCGTTCTGTTAGATAGCTGCGTTTTGGATTTAGAAGCAGATATTTCCCTGTGCTTACTGCTGTTTCTTCCATAAGCCGGTAATGGGCTGAAAACGCCTGTTTTGGGACTCTGCAGAGAAAGAGTTTGCAGACTGCTGAATCCACACATGGGTTTATCTCTGGAAGTGGAGTGCACACATGGACAACCGTTCTGTTAGATAGCTGCGTTTTGGATTTAGAAGCAGATATTTCCCTGTGCTTATTGCTGTTTCTTCCATATGCCGGTAATGGGCTGAAAACGCCTGTTTTGGGACTCTGCAGAGAAAGTGTTTGCAGACTGCTGAATCCACACACGGGTTTAACTCTGGAAGTTGAGTGCACACATTGACAACCATTCTGTTAGATAGCTGCGTTTTGGATTTAGAAGCAGATATTTCCCTGTGCTTACTGCTGTTTCTTCCATATGCCGGTAATGGGCTGAAAACGCATGTTTTGGGACTCTGCAGAGAAAGTGTTTGCAGACTGCTGAATCCACACACGGGTTTAACTCTGGAAGTTGAGTGCACACATTGACAACCGTTCTGTTAGATAGCTGCGTTTTGGATTTAGAAGCAGATATTTCCCTGTGCTTACTGCTGTTTCTTCCATATGCCGGTATGGGGCTGAAAACGCCTGTTTTGAAACTCTGCACAGAAAGTGTTTGCAGGCTGCTGAATCCACACACGGGTTTAACTCTGGAAGCTGAGTGCACACATTGACAACCGTTCTGTTAGATAGCTGCGTTTTGGATTTAGAAACAGTTATTTCCCTGTGCTTACTGCCCTTTCTTCCTTATGCCGGTAATGGGCTGAAAACACCTGTTTTGGGACTCTGCAGAGAAAGTGTTTGCAGACTGCTGAATCCATACACGGGTTTACCTCTGGAAGTTGAGTGTGCACATTGACAACCGTTATGTTAGATAGCTGCATTTTGGATTTAGAAGCAGATATTTCCCTGTGCTTACTGCTGTTTCTTCCATATGCCGGTAATGGGCTGAAAACGCCTGTTTTTGGACTCTGCAGAGAAAATGTTTGCAGACTGCTGAATCCAAACACGGGTTTAATTCCGGAAGTTGAGTGCACACATTGACAACCGTTCTGTTAGATAGCTGCGTTTTGGATTTAGAAGCAGATATTTCCCTGTTCTTACTGCCCTTTCTTCCATATGCCGGTAATGTGCTGAAAACGCTTGTTTTGGGACTCTGCAGAGAAAGAGTTTGCAGACTGCTGAATCCACACACGGGTTTACCTCTGGAAGTTGAGTGCACACATTGAAGACCGTTCTGTTAGATAGCTGCGTTTTGGATTTATAAGCAGATATTTCCCTGTGCTTACTGCTGTTTCTTCCATATGCCGGTAATGGGCTGAAAATACCTGTTTTGGGACTCTGCAGAGAAAGTGTTTGCAGACTGCTGAATCCACACACAGGTTTACCTCTGGAAGTTGAGTGCACACATTGACAACCGTTCTGTTAGATAGCTGCGTTTTGGATTTAGAAGCAGATATTTCCCTGTGCTTACCGCTGTTTCTTCCATACGGCGGTAATGGGCTGAAAACGCCTGTTTTGGGACTCTGCAGAGAAAGTGTTTGCAGACTGCTGAATCCACACAGGGGTTTACCTCTGGAAGTTGAGTGCACACATTGACCACCGTTCTGATAGATAGCTGCGTTTTGGATTTAGAAGCAGATATTTCCCTGTGCTTACTGCTGTTTCTTCCATATGCCGGTAATGGGCTGAAAACACCTGTTATCGGACTCTGCAGAGAAAGTGTTTGCGGACTGCTGAATCCACACACGGGTTTACCTCTGGAAGTTGAGTGCACACATTGACAACCGTTCTGTTAGGTTGCTGCGTTTTGGATTTAGAAGCAAATATTTCCCTGTGTTTACTGCTGTTTCTTCCATATGCCGGTAATGGGCTGAAAATGACTGTTTTGGGACTCTGCAGAGAAAGTGTTTGCAGACTGCTGAATCCACACACGGGTTTAACTCTGGAAGTTGAGTGCACACATTGACAACCGTTCTGTTAGGTAGCTGCGTTTTGGATTTAGAAGCAGATATTTCCCTGTGCTTACTGCTGTTTCTTCCATATGCCGGTAATGGGCTGAAAATGCCTGTTTTGGGACTCTGCAGAGAAAGTGTTTGCAGACTGCTGAATCCACACACGGGTTTACCTCAGGAAGTTGTGCGCACACATTGCCAACCGTTCTGTTAGATAGCTGCGTTTTGGATTTAGAAGCTGATATTTCCCTGTGCTTACTGCTGTTTCTTCCTTATGCCGGTAATGGGCTGAAAATGCCTGTTTAGGGACTCTTCAGAGAAAGAGTTTGCAGACTGCTGAATCCACACACGGGTTTAACTCTGGAAGTTGAGTGCACACATTGACAACCGTTCTGTTAGATAGCTGCGTTTTGGATTTAGAAGCAGATATTTCCCTGTGCTTACTGCTGTTTCTTCCATATGCCGGTAATGGGCTGAAAACGCCTGGTTTGGGACTCTGCAGAGAAAGTGTTTGCAGACTGCTGAATCCACACACGGGTTTAACTCTGGAAGTTGAGTGCACACATTGACAACCGTTCTGTTAGATAGCTGCGTTTTGGATTTAGAAGCAGATATTTCCCTATGCTTACTGCTGTTTCTTCCACATGCCGGTAATGGGCTGAAATCGCCTGTTTTGGGACTCTGCAGAGAAAGTGTTTGCAGACTGCTGAATCCACACACGGGTTTACCTCTGGAAGTTGAGTGCACACATTGACAACCGTTCTGTTAGATAGCTGCGTTTTGGATTTAGAAGCTGATATTTCCCTGTGCTTACTGCTGTTTCTTCCATATGCCGGTAATGGGCTGAAAATGCCTGTTTAGGGACTCTGCAGAGAAAGAGTTTGCAGACTGCTGAATCCACACACGGGTTTAAATCTGGAAGTTGAGTGCACACATTGACAACCGTTCTGATAGATAGCTGCGTTTTGGATTTAGAAGCAGATATTTCCTTGTGCTCACTGCTGTTTCTTCCATATGCCGGTAATGGGCTGAAAATGCCTGTTTTGGGACACTGCAGAGAAAGTGTTTGCAGACTGCTGAATCCACACACGGGTTTAACTCTGGAAGTTGAGTGCACACATTGACAACCGTTCTGTTAGGTAGCAGCGTTTTGGATTTAGAAGCAGATATTTCCCTGTGCTTACTGCTGTTTCTTCCATATGCCGGTAACGGGCTGAAAATGCCTGTTTAGGGACTCTGCAGAGAAAGAGTTTGCAGACTGCTGAATCCACACACGGGTTTAAATCTGGAAGTTGAATGCACACATTGACAACCGTTCTGATAGATAGCTGCGTTTTGGATTTAGAAGCAGATATTTCCCTGTGATTACTGCTGTTTCTTCCATATGCCGGTAATGGGCTGAAAACGCCTGTTTTGGGACTCTGCAGAGAAAGAGTTTGCAGACTGCTGAATCCACATACCGGTTTAACTCTGGAAGTTGAGTGCACACATTGACAACCGTTCTGTTAGATAGCTGCGTTTTGGATTTAGAAGCTGATATTTCCCTGTGCTTACTGCTGTTTCTTCCATATGCCGGTAATGGACTGAAAACGCCTGTTTTGGGACTCTGCAGAGAAAGAGTTTGCAGACTTCTGAATCCACACACGGGTTTAACTCTGGAACTTTAGTGCACACATTGACAACCGTTCTGTTAGGTAGCTGCGTTTTGGATTTAGAAGCAGATATTTCCCTGTGCTTACTGCTGTTTCTTCCATATGCCGGTATTGGGCTGAAAACACCTGTTATCGGACTCTGCAGAGAAAGAGTTTGCAGACTGCTGAATCCACACACGGGTTTAACTCTGGAAGTTGAGTGCACACATTGACAACCGTTCTGATAGATAGCTGCGTTTTGGATTTAGAAGCAGATATTTCCCTGTGATTACTGCTGTTTCTTCCATATGCCGGTAATGGGCTGAAAACGCCTGTTTTGGGACTCTGCAGAGAAAGAGTTTGCAGACTGCTGAATCCACATACCGGTTTAACTCTGGAAGTTGAGTGCACACATTGACAACCGTTCTGTTAGATAACTGCGTTTTGGATTTAGAAGCTGATATTTCCCTGTGCTTACTGCTGTTTCTTCCATATGCCGGTAATGGACTGAAAACGCCTGTTTTGGGACTCTGCAGAGAAAGAGTTTGCAGACTTCTGAATCCACACACGGGTTTAACTCTGGAACTTTAGTGCACACATTGACAACCGTTCTGTTTGGTAGCTGCGTTTTGGATTTAGAAGCAGATATTTCCCTGTGCTTACTGCTGTTTCTTCGATATGCCGGTAATGGGCTGAAAACACCTGTTATCGGACTCTGCAGAGAAAGTGTTTGCAGACTGCTGAATCCACACACGGGTTTAACTCTGGAAGTTGAGTGCACACATTGACAACCGTTCTGTTAGATAGCTGCGTTTTGGATTTAGAAGGAGATATTTCCCTATGCTTACTGCTGTTTCTTCCACATGCCGGTAATGGGCTGAAAACGCCTGTTTTGGGACTCTGCAGAGAAAGAGTTTGCAGACTGCTGAATCCACACACGGGTTTATCTCTGGAAGTTGAGTGCACACATTGACAACCGTTCTGTTAGGTAGCTGTGCTTTGGATTTAGAAGCAGATATTTCCCTGTGCTTACTGCTGTTTCTTCCATATTCCGGTAATGGGCTGAAAATGCCTGTTTTGGGACTCTGCAGAGAAAGTGTTTGCAGACTGCTGAATCCACACACGGGTTTAACTCTGGAAGTTGTGCGCACACATTGACAACCGTTCTGTTAGATAGCTGCGTTTTGGATTTAGAAGCTGATATTTCCCTGTGCTTACTGCTGTTTCTTCCATATGCCGGTAATGGACTGAAAACGCCTGTTTTGGGACTCTGCAGAGAAAGAGTTTGCAGACTTCTGAATCCACACACGGGTTTAACTCTGGAACTTTAGTGCACACATTGACAACCGTTCTGTTAGGTAGCTGCGTTTTGGATTTAGAAGCAGATATTTCCCTGTGCTTACTGCTGTTTCTTCCATATGCCGGTAATGGGCTGAAAACACCTGTTATCGGACTCTGCAGAGAAAGTGTTTGCAGACTGCTGAATCCACACAAGGGTTTAACTCTGGAAGCTGAGTGCTCACATTGACAACCGTTCCGTTAGATAGCTGCGTTTTGGATTTAGAAGCAGATATTTCCCTGTGCTTACCGCTGTTTCTTCCATACGGCGGTAATGGGCTGAAAACGCCTGTTTTGGGACTCTGCAGAGAAAGTGTTTGCAGACTGCTGAATCCACACAGGGGTTTACCTCTGGAAGTTGAGTGCACACATTGACCACCGTTCTGTTAGATAGCTGCGTTTTGGATTTAGAAGCAGATATTTCCCTGAGCTTACTGCTGTTTCTTCCATATGCCGGTAATGGGCTGAAAACACCTGTTATCGGACTCTGCAGAGAAAGTGTTTGCAGACTGCTGAATCCACACACGGGTTTACCTCTAGAAGTTGAGTGCACACATTGACAACCGTTCTGTTAGATAGCTGCGTTTTGGATTTAGAAGCAGATATTTCCCTGTGCTTACTGCTGTTTCTTCCATATGGCGGAAATGGGCTGAAAACGCCTGTTTTGGGACTCTGCAGAGAAAGTGTTTGCAGACTGCTGAATCCAATCACGGGTTTTACTCTGGAAGTTGAGTGCACACATTGACAACCGTTCTGTTAGATAGCTTCGTTTTGGATTTAGAAGCAGATATTTCCCTGTGCTTACTGCTGTTTCTTCCATATGGCGGTAATGGGCTGAAAACGCCTGTTTTGGGACTCTGCAGAGAAAGAGTTTGCAGACTGCTGAATCCACACACCGGTTTAACTCTGGAAGTTGAGTGCACACATTGACAACCGCTCTTTTAGATAGCTGCGTTTTGGATTTAGAAGCAGATATTTCCCTGTGCTTACTGCTGTTTCTTCCATATGGCGGTAATGGGCTGAAAACGCCTGTTTTGGGACTCTGCAGAGAAAGTGTTTGCAGACTGCTGAATCCACACACGGGTTTAACTCTGGAAGTTGTGCGCACACATTGTCAACCGTTCTGTTAGATAGCTGCGTTTTGGATTTAGAAGCTGATATTTCCCTGTGCTTACTGCTGTTTCTTCCATATGCCGGTAATGGGCTGAAAATGCCTGTTTAGGGACTCTGCAGAGAAAGAGTTTGCAGACTGCTGAATCCACACACGGGTTTAACTCTGGAAGTTGAGTGCACACATTGACAACCGTTCTGATAGATAGCTGCGTTTTGGATTTAGAAGCAGATATTTCCCTGTGCTTACTGCTGTTTCTTCCATATGCCGGTAATGGGCTGAAAATGCCTGTTTTGGGACACTGCAGAGAAAGTGTTTGCAGACTGCTGAATCCACACACGGGTTTAACTCTGGAACTTTAGTGCACACATTGACAACCGTTCTGTTAGGTAGCTGCGTTTTGGATTTAGAAGCAGATATTTCCCTGTGCTTACCGCTGTTTCTTCCATACGGCGGTAATGGGCTGAAAACTCCTGTTTTGGGACTCTGCAGAGAAAGTGTTTGCAGACTGCTGAATCCACACAGGGATTTACCTCTGGAAGTTGAGTGCACACATTGACCACCGTTCTGTTAGATAGCTGCGTTTTGGATTTAGAAGCAGATATTTCCCTGTGCTTACTGCTGTTTCTTCCATATGCCGGTAATGGGCTGAAAACACCTGTTATCGGACTCTGCAGAGAAAGTGTTTGCAGACTGCTGAATCCACACACGGGTTTACCTCTGGAAGTTGAGTGCACACATTGACAACCGTTCTGTTAGTTAGCTGCGTTTTGGATTTAGAAGCAGATATTTCCCTGTGCTTACTGCTGTTTCTTCCATATGCCGGTAATGGGCTGAAAATGACTGTTTTGGGACTCTGCAGAGAAAGTGTTTGCAGACTGCTGAATCCACACAAGGGTTTAACTCTGGAAGTTGAGTGCACACATTGACAACCGTTCTGTTAGGTAGCTGCGTTTTGGATTTAGAAGCAGATATTTCCCTGTGCTTACTGCTGTTTCTTCCATATGCCGGTAATGGGCTGAAAATGCCTGTTTTGGGACTCTGCAGAGAAAGTGTTTGCAGACTGCTGAATCCACACACGGGTTTACCTCGGGAAGTTGTGCGCACACATTGCCAACCGTTCTGTTAGATAGCTGCGTTTTGGATTTAGAAGCTGATATTTCCCTGTGCTTACTGCTGTTTCTTCCATATGCCGGTAATGGGCTGAAAATGCCTGTTTAGGGACTCTTCAGAGAAAGAGTTTGCAGACTGCTGAATCCACACACGGGTTTAACTCTGGAAGTTGAGTGCACACATTGACAACCGTTCTGTTAGACAGCTGCGTTTTGGATTTAGAAGCAGATATTTCCCTGTGCTTACTGCTGATTCTTCCATATGCCGGTAATGGGCTGAAAACGCCTGTTTTGGGACTCTGCAGAGAAAGTGTTTGCAAACTGCTGAATCCACACATGGGTTTAACTCTGGAAGTTGAGTGCACACATTGACAACCGTTCTGTTAGATAGCTGCGTTTTGGATTTAGAAGCAGATATTTCCCTATGCTTACTGCTGTTTCTTCCACATGCCGGTAATGGGCTGAAAACGCCTGTTTTGGGACTCTGCAGAGAAAGTGTTTGCAGACTGCTGAATCCACACACGGGTTTACCTCTGGAAGTTGAGTGCACACATTGACAACCGTTCTGTTAGATAGCTGCGTTTTGGATTTAGAAGCAGATATTTCCTTGTGCTTACTGCTGTTTCTTCCATATGCCGGTAATGGGCTGAAAATGCCTGTTTAGGGACTCTGCAGAGAAAGAGTTTGCAGACTGCTGAATCCACACACGGGTTTAACTCTGGAAGTTGAGTGCACACATTGACAACCGTTCTGATAGATAGCTGCGTTTTGGATTTAGAAGCAGATATTTCCCTGTGCTTACTGCTGTTTCTTCCATATGCCGGTAATGGGCTGAAAATGCCTGTTTTGGGACACTGCAGAGAAAGTGTTTGCAGACTGCTGAATCCACACACGGGTTTAACTCTGGAAGTTGTGCGCACACATTGACAACCGTTCTGTTAGATAGCTGCGTTTTGGATTTAGAAGCTGATATTTCCCTGTGCTTACTGCTGTTTCTTCCATATGCCGGTAATGGACTGAAAACGCCTGTTTTGGGACTCTGCAGAGAAAGAGTTTGCAGACTTCTGAATCCACACACGGGTTTAACTCTGGAACTTTAGTGCACACATTGACAACCGTTCTGTTAGGTAGCTGCGTTTTGGATTTAGAAGCAGATATTTCCCTGTGCTTACTGCTGTTTCTTCCATATGCCGGTAATGGGCTGAAAACACCTGTTATCGGACTCTGCAGAGAAAGTGTTTGCAGACTGCTGAATCCACACAAGGGTTTAACTCTGGAAGTTGAGTGCTCACATTGACAACCGTTCTGTTAGATAGCTGCGTTTTGGATTTAGAAGCAGATATTTCCCTGTGCTTACTGCTGTTTCTTCCATATGCCGGTAATGGGCTGAAAACACCTGTTATCGGACTCTGCAGAGAAAGTGTTTGCAGACTGCTGAATCCACACAAGGGTTTAACTCTGGAAGCTGAGTGCTCACATTGACAACCGTTCCGTTAGATAGCTGCGTTTTGGATTTAGAAGCAGATATTTCCCTGTGCTTACCGCTGTTTCTTCCATACGGCGGTAATGGGCTGAAAACGCCTGTTTTGGGACTCTGCAGAGAAAGTGTTTGCAGACTGCTGAATCCACACAGGGGTTTACCTCTGGAAGTTGAGTGCACACATTGACCACCGTTCTGTTAGATAGCTGCGTTTTGGATTTAGAAGCAGATATTTCCCTGTGCTTACTGCTGTTTCTTCCATATGCCGGTAATGGGCTGAAAACACCTGTTATCGGACTCTGCAGAGAAAGTGTTTGCAGACTGCTGAATCCACACCCGGGTTTACCTCTAGAAGTTGAGTGCACACATTGACAACCGTTCTGTTAGATAGCTGCGTTTTGGATTTAGAAGCAGATATTTCCCTGTGCTTACTGCTGTTTCTTCCATATGGCGGAAATGGGCTGAAAACGCCTGTTTTGGGACTCTGCAGAGAAAGTGTTTGCAGACTGCTGAATCCAAACACGGGTTTTACTCTGGAAGTTGAGTGCACACATTGACAACCGTTCTGTTAGATAGCTTCGTTTTGGATTTAGAAGCAGATATTTCCCTGTGCTTACTGCTGTTTCTTCCATATGGCGGTAATGGGCTGAAAACGCCTGTTTTGGGACTCTGCAGAGAAAGACTTTGCAGACTGCTGAATCCACACACCGGTTTAACTCTGGAAGTTGAGTGCACACATTGACAACCGCTCTTTTAGATAGCTGCGTTTTGGATTTAGAAGCAGATATTTCCCTGTGCTTACTGCTGTTTCTTCCATATGGCGGTAATGGGCTGAAAACGCCTGTTTTGGGACTCTGCAGAGAAAGTGTTTGCAGACTGCTGAATCCACACACGGGTTTAACTCTGGAAGTTGTGCGCACACATTGTCAACCGTTCTGTTAGATAGCTGCGTTTTGGATTTAGAAGCTGATATTTCCCTGTGCTTACTGCTGTTTCTTCCATATGCCGGTAATGGGCTGAAAATGCCTGTTTAGGGACTCTGCAGAGAAAGAGTTTGCAGACTGCTGAATCCACACACGGGTTTAACTCTGGAAGTTGAGTGCACACATTGACAACCGTTCTGATAGATAGCTGCGTTTTGGATTTAGAAGCAGATATTTCCCTGTGCTTACTGCTGTTTCTTCCATATGCCGGTAATGGGCTGAAAATGCCTGTTTTGGGACACTGCAGAGAAAGTGTTTGCAGACTGCTGAATCCACACACGGGTTTAACTCTGGAACTTTAGTGCACACATTGACAACCGTTCTGTTAGGTAGCTGCGTTTTGGATTTAGAAGCAGATATTTCCCTGTGCTTACCGCTGTTTCTTCCATACGGCGGTAATGGGCTGAAAACGCCTGTTTTGGGACTCTGCAGAGAAAGTGTTTGCAGACTGCTGAATCCACACAGGGGTTTACCTCTGGAAGTTGAGTGCACACATTGACCACCGTTCTGTTAGATAGCTGTGTTTTGGATTTAGAAGCAGATATTTCCCTGTGCTTACTGCTGTTTCTTCCATATGCCGGTAATGGGCTGAAAACACCTGTTATCGGACTCTGCAGAGAAAGTGTTTGCAGACTGCTGAATCCACACACGGGTTTACCTCTGGAAGTTGAGTGCACACATTGACAACCGTTCTGTTAGTTAGCTGCGTTTTGGATTTAGAAGCAGATATTTCCCTGTGCTTACTGCTGTTTCTTCCATATGCCGGTAATGGGCTGAAAATGACTGTTTTGGGACTCTGCAGAGAAAGTGTTTGCAGACTGCTGAATCCACACAAGGGTTTAACTCTGGAAGTTGAGTGCACACATTGACAACCGTTCTGTTAGGTAGCTGCGTTTTGGATTTAGAAGCAGATATTTCCCTGTGCTTACTGCTGTTTCTTCCATATGCCGGTAATGGGCTGAAAATGCCTGTTTTGGGACTCTGCAGAGAAAGTGTTTGCAGACTGCTGAATCCACACACGGGTTTACCTCGGGAAGTTGTGCGCACACATTGCCAACCGTTCTGTTAGATAGCTGCGTTTTGGATTTAGAAGCTGATATTTCCCTGTGCTTACTGCTGTTTCTTCCATATGCCGGTAATGGGCTGAAAATGCCTGTTTAGGGACTCTTCAGAGAAAGAGTTTGCAGACTGCTGAATCCACACACGGGTTTAACTCTGGAAGTTGAGTGCACACATTGACAACCGTTCTGTTAGACAGCTGCGTTTTGGATTTAGAAGCAGATATTTCCCTGTGCTTACTGCTGATTCTTCCATATGCCGGTAATGGGCTGAAAACGCCTGTTTTGGGACTCTGCAGAGAAAGTGTTTGCAGACTGCTGAATCCACACATGGGTTTAACTCTGGAAGTTGAGTGCACACATTGACAACCGTTCTGTTAGATAGCTGCGTTTTGGATTTAGAAGCAGATATTTCCCTATGCTTACTGCTGTTTCTTCCACATGCCGGTAATGGGCTGAAAACGCCTGTTTTGGGACTCTGCAGAGAAAGTGTTTGCAGACTGCTGAATCCACACACGGGTTTACCTCTGGAAGTTGAGGGCACACATTGACAACCGTTCTGTTAGATAGCTGCGTTTTGGATTTAGAAGCAGATATTTCCTTGTGCTTACTGCTGTTTCTTCCATATGCCGGTAATGGGCTGAAAATGCCTGTTTAGGGACTCTGCAGAGAAAGAGTTTGCAGACTGCTGAATCCACACACGGGTTTAACTCTGGAAGTTGAGTGCACACATTGACAACCGTTCTGATAGATAGCTGCGTTTTGGATTTAGAAGCAGATATTTCCCTGTGCTTACTGCTGTTTCTTCCATATGCCGGTAATGGGCTGAAAATGCCTGTTTTGGGACACTGCAGAGAAAGTGTTTGCAGACTGCTGAATCCACACACGGGTTTAACTCTGGAAGTTGTGCGCACACATTGACAACCGTTCTGTTAGATAGCTGCGTTTTGGATTTAGAAGCTGATATTTCCCTGTGCTTACTGCTGTTTCTTCCATATGCCGGTAATGGACTGAAAACGCCTGTTTTGGGACTCTGCAGAGAAAGAGTTTGCAGACTTCTGAATCCACACACGGGTTTAACTCTGGAACTTTAGTGCACACATTGACAACCGTTCTGTTAGGTAGCTGCGTTTTGGATTTAGAAGCAGATATTTCCCTGTGCTTACTGCTGTTTCTTCCATATGCCGGTAATGGGCTGAAAACACCTGTTATCGGACTCTGCAGAGAAAGTGTTTGCAGACTGCTGAATCCACACAAGGGTTTAACTCTGGAAGTTGAGTGCTCACATTGACAACCGTTCTGTTAGATAGCTGCGTTTTGGATTTAGAAGCAGATATTTCCCTGTGCTTACCGCTGTTTCTTCCATACGGCGGTAATGGGCTGAAAACGCCTGTTTTGGGACTCTGCAGAGAAAGTGTTTGCAGACTGCTGAATCCACACAGGGGTTTACCTCTGGAAGTTGAGTGCACACATTGACCACCGTTCTGTTAGATAGCTGCGTTTTGGATTTAGAAGCAGATATTTCCCTGTGCTTACTGCTGTTTCTTCCATATGCCGGTAATGGGCTGAAAACACCTGTTATCGGACTCTGCAGAGAAAGTGTTTGCAGACTGCTGAATCCACACACGGGTTTACCTCTGGAAGTTGAGTGCACACATTGACAACCGTTCTGTTAGGTAGCTGCGTTTTGGATTTAGAAGCAGATATTTCCCTGTGCTTACTGCTGTTTCTTCCATATGCCGGTAATGGGCTGAAAATGACTGTTTTGGGACTCTGCAGAGAAAGTGTTTGCAGACTGCTGAATCCACACAAGTGTTTAACTCTGGAAGTTGAGTGCACACATTGACAATCGTTCTGTTAGGTAGCTGCGTTTTGGATTTAGAAGCAGATATTTCCCTGTGCTTACTGCTGTTTCTTCCATATGCCGGTAATGGGCTGAAAATGCCTGTTTTGGGACTCTGCAGAGAAAGTGTTTGCAGACTGCTGAATCCACACACGGGTTTACCTCGGGAAGTTGTGCGCACACATTGCCAACCGTTCTGTTAGATAGCTGCGTTTTGGATTTAGAAGCAGATATTTCCCTGTGCTTACTGCTGTTCCTTCCATATGCCGGTAATGGGCTGAAAACGCCTGTTTTGGGACTCTGCAGAGAAAGTGTTTGCAGACTGCTGAATCCACACACGGGTTTAGCTCTGGAAGTTGAGTGCACACATTGACAACCGTTCTGTTAGATAGCTGCGTTTTGGATTTAGAAGCAGATATTTCCCTATGCTTACTGCTGTTTCTTCCACATGCCGGTAATGGGCTGAAAACGCCTGTTTTGGGACTCTGCAGAGAAAGTGTTTGCAGACTGCTGAATCCACACACGGGTTTACCTCTGGAAGTTGAGTGCACACATTGACAACCGTTCTGTTAGATAGCTGCGTTTTGGATTTAGAAGCAGATATTTCCCTGTGCTTACTGCTGTTTCTTCCATATGGCGGAAATGGGCTGAAAACGCCTGTTTTGGGACTCTGCAGAGAAAGTGTTTGCAGACTGCTGAATCCAAACACGGGTTTAACTCTGGAAGTTGAGTGCACACATTGACAACCGTTCTGTTAGATAGCTTCGTTTTGGATTTAGAAGCAGATATTTCCCTGTGCTTACTGCTGTTTCTTCCATATGGCGGTAATGGGCTGAAAACGCCTGTTTTGGGACTCTGCAGAGAAAGAGTTTGCAGACTGCTGAATCCACACACCGGTTTAATTCTGGAAGTTGAGTGCACACATTGACAACCGCTCTTTTAGATAGCTGCGTTTTGGATTTAGAAGCAGGTATTTCCCTGTGCTTACTGCTGTTTCTTCCATATGGCGGTAATGGGCTGAAAACGCCTGTTTTGGGACTCTGCAGAGAAAGTGTTTGCAGACTGCTGAATCCACACACGGGTTTAACTCTGGAAGTTGTGCGCACACATTGTCAACCGTTCTGTTAGATAGCTGCGTTTTGGATTTAGAAGCTGATATTTCCCTGTGCGTACTGCTGTTTCTTCCATATGCCGGTAATGGGCTGAAAATGCCTGTTTAGGGACTCTGCAGAGAAAGAGTTTGCAGACTGCTGAATCCACACACGGGTTTAACTCTGGAAGTTGAGTGCACACATTGACAACCGTTCTGATAGATAGCTGCGTTTTGGATTTAGAAGCAGATATTTCCCTGTGCTTACTGCTGTTTCTTCCATATGCCGGTAATGGGCTGAAAATGCCTGTTTTGGGACACTGCAGAGAAAGTGTTTGCAGACTGCTGAATCCACACACGGGTTTAACTCTGGAAGTTGAGTGCACACATTGACAACCGTTCTGTTAGGTAGCTGCGTTTTGGATTTAGAAGCAGATATTTCCCTGTGCTTACTGCTGTTTCTTCCATATTCCGGTAATGGGCTGAAAATGCCTGTTTTGGGACTCTGCAGAGAAAGTGTTTGCAGACTGCTGAATCCACACACGGGTTTAACTCTGGAAGTTGTGCGCACACATTGACAACCGTTCTGTTAGATAGCTGCGTTTTGGATTTAGAAGCTGATATTTCCCTGTGCTTACTGCTGTTTCTTCCATATGCCGGTAATGGACTGAAAACGCCTGTTTTGGGACTCTGCAGAGAAAGAGTTTGCAGACTTCTGAATCCACACACGGGCTTAACTCTGGAACTTTAGTGCACACATTGACAACCGTTCTGTTAGGTAGCTGCGTTTTGGATTTAGAAGCAGATATTTCCCTGTGCTTACTGCTGTTTCTTCCATATGCAGGTAATGGGCTGAAAACACCTGTTATCGGACTCTGCAGAGAAAGTGTTTGCAGACTGCTGAATCCACACAAGGGTTTAACTCTGGAAGTTGAGTGCTCACATTGACAACCGTTCTGTTAGATAGCTGCGTTTTGGATTTAGAAGCAGATATTTCCCTGTGCTTACCGCTGTTTCTTCCATATGGCGGTAATGGGCTGAAAACGCCTGTTTTGGGACTCTGCAGAGAAAGTGTTTGCAGACTGCTGAATCCACACAGGGGTTTACCTCTGGAAGTTGAGTGCACACATTGACCACCGTTCTGTTAGATAGCTGCGTTTTGGATTTAGAAGCTGATATTTCCCTGTGCTTACTGCTGTTTCTTCCATATGCCGGTAATGGGCTGAAAACACCTGTTATCGGACTCTGCAGAGAAAGTGTTTGCAGACTGCTGAATCCACACACGGGTTTACCTCTGGAAGTTGAGTGCACACATTGACAACCGTTCTGTTAGTTAGCTGCGTTTTGGATTTAGAAGCAGATATTTCCCTGTGCTTACTGCTGTTTCTTCCATATGCCGGTAATGGGCTGAAAATGACTGTTTTGGGACTCTGCAGAGAAAGTGTTTGCAGACTGCTGAATCCACACACGGGTTTACCTCGGGAAGTTGTGCGCACACATTGCCAACCGTTCTGTTAGATAGCTGCGTTTTGGATTTAGAAGCAGATATTTCCCTGTGCTTACTGCTGTTCCTTCCATATGCCGGTAATGGGCTGAAAACGCCTGTTTTGGGACTCTGCAGAGAAAGTGTTTGCAGACTGCTGAATCCACACACGGGTTTAGCTCTGGAAGTTGAGTGCACACATTGACAACCGTTCTGTTAGATAGCTGCGTTTTGGATTTAGAAGCAGATATTTCCCTATGCTTACTGCTGTTTCTTCCACATGCCGGTAATGGGCTGAAAACGCCTGTTTTGGGACTCTGCAGAGAAAGTGTTTGCAGACTGCTGAATCCACACACGGGTTTACCTCTGGAAGTTGAGTGCACACATTGACAACCGTTCTGTTAGATAGCTGCGTTTTGGATTTAGAAGCAGATATTTCCCTGTGCTTACTGCTGTTTCTTCCATATGGCGGAAATGGGCTGAAAACGCCTGTTTTGGGACTCTGCAGAGAAAGTGTTTGCAGACTGCTGAATCCAAACACGGGTTTAACTCTGGAAGTTGAGTGCACACATTGACAACCGTTCTGTTAGATAGCTTCGTTTTGGATTTAGAAGCAGATATTTCCCTGTGCTTACTGCTGTTTCTTCCATATGGCGGTAATGGGCTGAAAACGCCTGTTTTGGGACTCTGCAGAGAAAGAGTTTGCAGACTGCTGAATCCACACACCGGTTTAATTCTGGAAGTTGAGTGCACACATTGACAACCGCTCTTTTAGATAGCTGCGTTTTGGATTTAGAAGCAGGTATTTCCCTGTGCTTACTGCTGTTTCTTCCATATGGCGGTAATGGGCTGAAAACGCCTGTTTTGGGACTCTGCAGAGAAAGTGTTTGCAGACTGCTGAATCCACACACGGGTTTAACTCTGGAAGTTGTGCGCACACATTGTCAACCGTTCTGTTAGATAGCTGCGTTTTGGATTTAGAAGCTGATATTTCCCTGTGCGTACTGCTGTTTCTTCCATATGCCGGTAATGGGCTGAAAATGCCTGTTTAGGGACTCTGCAGAGAAAGAGTTTGCAGACTGCTGAATCCACACACGGGTTTAACTCTGGAAGTTGAGTGCACACATTGACAACCGTTCTGATAGATAGCTGCGTTTTGGATTTAGAAGCAGATATTTCCCTGTGCTTACTGCTGTTTCTTCCATATGCCGGTAATGGGCTGAAAATGCCTGTTTTGGGACACTGCAGAGAAAGTGTTTGCAGACTGCTGAATCCACACACGGGTTTAACTCTGGAAGTTGAGTGCACACATTGACAACCGTTCTGTTAGGTAGCTGCGTTTTGGATTTAGAAGCAGATATTTCCCTGTGCTTACTGCTGTTTCTTCCATATTCCGGTAATGGGCTGAAAATGCCTGTTTTGGGACTCTGCAGAGAAAGTGTTTGCAGACTGCTGAATCCACACACGGGTTTAACTCTGGAAGTTGTGCGCACACATTGACAACCGTTCTGTTAGATAGCTGCGTTTTGGATTTAGAAGCTGATATTTCCCTGTGCTTACTGCTGTTTCTTCCATATGCCGGTAATGGACTGAAAACGCCTGTTTTGGGACTCTGCAGAGAAAGAGTTTGCAGACTTCTGAATCCACACACGGGCTTAACTCTGGAACTTTAGTGCACACATTGACAACCGTTCTGTTAGGTAGCTGCGTTTTGGATTTAGAAGCAGATATTTCCCTGTGCTTACTGCTGTTTCTTCCATATGCAGGTAATGGGCTGAAAACACCTGTTATCGGACTCTGCAGAGAAAGTGTTTGCAGACTGCTGAATCCACACAAGGGTTTAACTCTGGAAGTTGAGTGCTCACATTGACAACCGTTCTGTTAGATAGCTGCGTTTTGGATTTAGAAGCAGATATTTCCCTGTGCTTACCGCTGTTTCTTCCATATGGCGGTAATGGGCTGAAAACGCCTGTTTTGGGACTCTGCAGAGAAAGTGTTTGCAGACTGCTGAATCCACACAGGGGTTTACCTCTGGAAGTTGAGTGCACACATTGACCACCGTTCTGTTAGATAGCTGCGTTTTGGATTTAGAAGCTGATATTTCCCTGTGCTTACTGCTGTTTCTTCCATATGCCGGTAATGGGCTGAAAACACCTGTTATCGGACTCTGCAGAGAAAGTGTTTGCAGACTGCTGAATCCACACACGGGTTTACCTCTGGAAGTTGAGTGCACACATTGACAACCGTTCTGTTAGTTAGCTGCGTTTTGGATTTAGAAGCAGATATTTCCCTGTGCTTACTGCTGTTTCTTCCATATGCCGGTAATGGGCTGAAAATGACTGTTTTGGGACTCTGCAGAGAAAGTGTTTGCAGACTGCTGAATCCACACAAGGGTTTAACTCTGGAAGTTGAGTGCACACATTGACAACCGTTCTGTTAGGTAGCTGCGTTTTGGATTTAGAAGCAGATATTTCCCTGTGCTTACTGCTGTTTCTTCCATATGCCGGTAATGGGCTGAAAATGCCTGTTTTGGGACTCTGCAGAGAAAGTGTTTGCAGACTGCTGAATCCACACACGGGTTTACCTCGGGAAGTTGTGCGCACACATTGCCAACCGTTCTGTTAGATAGCTGCGTTTTGGATTTAGAAGCTGATATTTCCCTGTGCTTACTGCTGTTTCTTCCATATGCCGGTAATGGGCTGAAAATGCCTGTTTAGGGACTCTTCAGAGAAAGAGTTTGCAGACTGCTGAATCCACACACGGGTTTAACTCTGGAAGTTGAGTGCACACATTGACAACCGTTCTGTTAGACAGCTGCGTTTTGGATTTAGAAGCAGATATTTCCCTGTGCTTACTGCTGATTCTTCCATATGCCGGTAATGGGCTGAAAACGCCTGTTTTGGGACTCTGCAGAGAAAGTGTTTGCAAACTGCTGAATCCACACATGGGTTTAACTCTGGAAGTTGAGTGCACACATTGACAACCGTTCTGTTAGATAGCTGCGTTTTGGATTTAGAAGCAGATATTTCCCTATGCTTACTGCTGTTTCTTCCACATGCCGGTAATGGGCTGAAAACGCCTGTTTTGGGACTCTGCAGAGAAAGTGTTTGCAGACTGCTGAATCCACACACGGGTTTACCTCTGGAAGTTGAGTGCACACATTGACAACCGTTCTGTTAGATAGCTGCGTTTTGGATTTAGAAGCAGATATTTCCTTGTGCTTACTGCTGTTTCTTCCATATGCCGGTAATGGGCTGAAAATGCCTGTTTAGGGACTCTGCAGAGAAAGAGTTTGCAGACTGCTGAATCCACACACGGGTTTAACTCTGGAAGTTGAGTGCACACATTGACAACCGTTCTGATAGATAGCTGCGTTTTGGATTTAGAAGCAGATATTTCCCTGTGCTTACTGCTGTTTCTTCCATATGCCGGTAATGGGCTGAAAATGCCTGTTTTGGGACACTGCAGAGAAAGTGTTTGCAGACTGCTGAATCCACACACGGGTTTAACTCTGGAAGTTGTGCGCACACATTGACAACCGTTCTGTTAGATAGCTGCGTTTTGGATTTAGAAGCTGATATTTCCCTGTGCTTACTGCTGTTTCTTCCATATGCCGGTAATGGACTGAAAACGCCTGTTTTGGGACTCTGCAGAGAAAGAGTTTGCAGACTTCTGAATCCACACACGGGTTTAACTCTGGAACTTTAGTGCACACATTGACAACCGTTCTGTTAGGTAGCTGCGTTTTGGATTTAGAAGCAGATATTTCCCTGTGCTTACTGCTGTTTCTTCCATATGCCGGTAATGGGCTGAAAACACCTGTTATCGGACTCTGCAGAGAAAGTGTTTGCAGACTGCTGAATCCACACAAGGGTTTAACTCTGGAAGTTGAGTGCTCACATTGACAACCGTTCTGTTAGATAGCTGCGTTTTGGATTTAGAAGCAGATATTTCCCTGTGCTTACTGCTGTTTCTTCCATATGCCGGTAATGGGCTGAAAACACCTGTTATCGGACTCTGCAGAGAAAGTGTTTGCAGACTGCTGAATCCACACAAGGGTTTAACTCTGGAAGCTGAGTGCTCACATTGACAACCGTTCCGTTAGATAGCTGCGTTTTGGATTTAGAAGCAGATATTTCCCTGTGCTTACCGCTGTTTCTTCCATACGGCGGTAATGGGCTGAAAACGCCTGTTTTGGGACTCTGCAGAGAAAGTGTTTGCAGACTGCTGAATCCACACAGGGGTTTACCTCTGGAAGTTGAGTGCACACATTGACCACCGTTCTGTTAGATAGCTGCGTTTTGGATTTAGAAGCAGATATTTCCCTGTGCTTACTGCTGTTTCTTCCATATGCCGGTAATGGGCTGAAAACACCTGTTATCGGACTCTGCAGAGAAAGTGTTTGCAGACTGCTGAATCCACACCCGGGTTTACCTCTAGAAGTTGAGTGCACACATTGACAACCGTTCTGTTAGATAGCTGCGTTTTGGATTTAGAAGCAGATATTTCCCTGTGCTTACTGCTGTTTCTTCCATATGGCGGAAATGGGCTGAAAACGCCTGTTTTGGGACTCTGCAGAGAAAGTGTTTGCAGACTGCTGAATCCAAACACGGGTTTTACTCTGGAAGTTGAGTGCACACATTGACAACCGTTCTGTTAGATAGCTTCGTTTTGGATTTAGAAGCAGATATTTCCCTGTGCTTACTGCTGTTTCTTCCATATGGCGGTAATGGGCTGAAAACGCCTGTTTTGGGACTCTGCAGAGAAAGACTTTGCAGACTGCTGAATCCACACACCGGTTTAACTCTGGAAGTTGAGTGCACACATTGACAACCGCTCTTTTAGATAGCTGCGTTTTGGATTTAGAAGCAGATATTTCCCTGTGCTTACTGCTGTTTCTTCCATATGGCGGTAATGGGCTGAAAACGCCTGTTTTGGGACTCTGCAGAGAAAGTGTTTGCAGACTGCTGAATCCACACACGGGTTTAACTCTGGAAGTTGTGCGCACACATTGTCAACCGTTCTGTTAGATAGCTGCGTTTTGGATTTAGAAGCTGATATTTCCCTGTGCTTACTGCTGTTTCTTCCATATGCCGGTAATGGGCTGAAAATGCCTGTTTAGGGACTCTGCAGAGAAAGAGTTTGCAGACTGCTGAATCCACACACGGGTTTAACTCTGGAAGTTGAGTGCACACATTGACAACCGTTCTGATAGATAGCTGCGTTTTGGATTTAGAAGCAGATATTTCCCTGTGCTTACTGCTGTTTCTTCCATATGCCGGTAATGGGCTGAAAATGCCTGTTTTGGGACACTGCAGAGAAAGTGTTTGCAGACTGCTGAATCCACACACGGGTTTAACTCTGGAACTTTAGTGCACACATTGACAACCGTTCTGTTAGGTAGCTGCGTTTTGGATTTAGAAGCAGATATTTCCCTGTGCTTACCGCTGTTTCTTCCATACGGCGGTAATGGGCTGAAAACGCCTGTTTTGGGACTCTGCAGAGAAAGTGTTTGCAGACTGCTGAATCCACACAGGGGTTTACCTCTGGAAGTTGAGTGCACACATTGACCACCGTTCTGTTAGATAGCTGTGTTTTGGATTTAGAAGCAGATATTTCCCTGTGCTTACTGCTGTTTCTTCCATATGCCGGTAATGGGCTGAAAACACCTGTTATCGGACTCTGCAGAGAAAGTGTTTGCAGACTGCTGAATCCACACACGGGTTTACCTCTGGAAGTTGAGTGCACACATTGACAACCGTTCTGTTAGTTAGCTGCGTTTTGGATTTAGAAGCAGATATTTCCCTGTGCTTACTGCTCTTTCTTCCATATGCCGGTAATGGGCTGAAAATGACTGTTTTGGGACTCTGCAGAGAAAGTGTTTGCAGACTGCTGAATCCACACAAGGGTTTAACTCTGGAAGTTGAGTGCACACATTGACAACCGTTCTGTTAGGTAGCTGCGTTTTGGATTTAGAAGCAGATATTTCCCTGTGCTTACTGCTGTTTCTTCCATATGCCGGTAATGGGCTGAAAATGCCTGTTTTGGGACTCTGCAGAGAAAGTGTTTGCAGACTGCTGAATCCACACACGGGTTTACCTCGGGAAGTTGTGCGCACACATTGCCAACCGTTCTGTTAGATAGCTGCGTTTTGGATTTAGAAGCTGATATTTCCCTGTGCTTACTGCTGTTTCTTCCATATGCCGGTAATGGGCTGAAAATGCCTGTTTAGGGACTCTTCAGAGAAAGAGTTTGCAGACTGCTGAATCCACACACGGGTTTAACTCTGGAAGTTGAGTGCACACATTGACAACCGTTCTGTTAGACAGCTGCGTTTTGGATTTAGAAGCAGATATTTCCCTGTGCTTACTGCTGATTCTTCCATATGCCGGTAATGGGCTGAAAACGCCTGTTTTGGGACTCTGCAGAGAAAGTGTTTGCAGACTGCTGAATCCACACATGGGTTTAACTCTGGAAGTTGAGTGCACACATTGACAACCGTTCTGTTAGATAGCTGCGTTTTGGATTTAGAAGCAGATATTTCCCTATGCTTACTGCTGTTTCTTCCACATGCCGGTAATGGGCTGAAAACGCCTGTTTTGGGACTCTGCAGAGAAAGTGTTTGCAGACTGCTGAATCCACACACGGGTTTACCTCTGGAAGTTGAGGGCACACATTGACAACCGTTCTGTTAGATAGCTGCGTTTTGGATTTAGAAGCAGATATTTCCTTGTGCTTACTGCTGTTTCTTCCATATGCCGGTAATGGGCTGAAAATGCCTGTTTAGGGACTCTGCAGAGAAAGAGTTTGCAGACTGCTGAATCCACACACGGGTTTAACTCTGGAAGTTGAGTGCACACATTGACAACCGTTCTGATAGATAGCTGCGTTTTGGATTTAGAAGCAGATATTTCCCTGTGCTTACTGCTGTTTCTTCCATATGCCGGTAATGGGCTGAAAATGCCTGTTTTGGGACACTGCAGAGAAAGTGTTTGCAGACTGCTGAATCCACACACGGGTTTAACTCTGGAAGTTGTGCGCACACATTGACAACCGTTCTGTTAGATAGCTGCGTTTTGGATTTAGAAGCTGATATTTCCCTGTGCTTACTGCTGTTTCTTCCATATGCCGGTAATGGACTGAAAACGCCTGTTTTGGGACTCTGCAGAGAAAGAGTTTGCAGACTTCTGAATCCACACACGGGTTTAACTCTGGAACTTTAGTGCACACATTGACAACCGTTCTGTTAGGTAGCTGCGTTTTGGATTTAGAAGCAGATATTTCCCTGTGCTTACTGCTGTTTCTTCCATATGCCGGTAATGGGCTGAAAACACCTGTTATCGGACTCTGCAGAGAAAGTGTTTGCAGACTGCTGAATCCACACAAGGGTTTAACTCTGGAAGTTGAGTGCTCACATTGACAACCGTTCTGTTAGATAGCTGCGTTTTGGATTTAGAAGCAGATATTTCCCTGTGCTTACCGCTGTTTCTTCCATACGGCGGTAATGGGCTGAAAACGCCTGTTTTGGGACTCTGCAGAGAAAGTGTTTGCAGACTGCTGAATCCACACAGGGGTTTACCTCTGGAAGTTGAGTGCACACATTGACCACCGTTCTGTTAGATAGCTGCGTTTTGGATTTAGAAGCAGATATTTCCCTGTGCTTACTGCTGTTTCTTCCATATGCCGGTAATGGGCTGAAAACACCTGTTATCGGACTCTGCAGAGAAAGTGTTTGCAGACTGCTGAATCCACACACGGGTTTACCTCTGGAAGTTGAGTGCACACATTGACAACCGTTCTGTTAGGTAGCTGCGTTTTGGATTTAGAAGCAGATATTTCCCTGTGCTTACTGCTGTTTCTTCCATATGCCGGTAATGGGCTGAAAATGACTGTTTTGGGACTCTGCAGAGAAAGTGTTTGCAGACTGCTGAATCCACACAAGTGTTTAACTCTGGAAGTTGAGTGCACACATTGACAATCGTTCTGTTAGGTAGCTGCGTTTTGGATTTAGAAGCAGATATTTCCCTGTGCTTACTGCTGTTTCTTCCATATGCCGGTAATGGGCTGAAAATGCCTGTTTTGGGACTCTGCAGAGAAAGTGTTTGCAGACTGCTGAATCCACACACGGGTTTACCTCGGGAAGTTGTGCGCACACATTGCCAACCGTTCTGTTAGATAGCTGCGTTTTGGATTTAGAAGCAGATATTTCCCTGTGCTTACTGCTGTTCCTTCCATATGCCGGTAATGGGCTGAAAACGCCTGTTTTGGGACTCTGCAGAGAAAGTGTTTGCAGACTGCTGAATCCACACACGGGTTTAGCTCTGGAAGTTGAGTGCACACATTGACAACCGTTCTGTTAGATAGCTGCGTTTTGGATTTAGAAGCAGATATTTCCCTATGCTTACTGCTGTTTCTTCCACATGCCGGTAATGGGCTGAAAACGCCTGTTTTGGGACTCTGCAGAGAAAGTGTTTGCAGACTGCTGAATCCACACACGGGTTTACCTCTGGAAGTTGAGTGCACACATTGACAACCGTTCTGTTAGATAGCTGCGTTTTGGATTTAGAAGCAGATATTTCCCTGTGCTTACTGCTGTTTCTTCCATATGGCGGAAATGGGCTGAAAACGCCTGTTTTGGGACTCTGCAGAGAAAGTGTTTGCAGACTGCTGAATCCAAACACGGGTTTAACTCTGGAAGTTGAGTGCACACATTGACAACCGTTCTGTTAGATAGCTTCGTTTTGGATTTAGAAGCAGATATTTCCCTGTGCTTACTGCTGTTTCTTCCATATGGCGGTAATGGGCTGAAAACGCCTGTTTTGGGACTCTGCAGAGAAAGAGTTTGCAGACTGCTGAATCCACACACCGGTTTAATTCTGGAAGTTGAGTGCACACATTGACAACCGCTCTTTTAGATAGCTGCGTTTTGGATTTAGAAGCAGGTATTTCCCTGTGCTTACTGCTGTTTCTTCCATATGGCGGTAATGGGCTGAAAACGCCTGTTTTGGGACTCTGCAGAGAAAGTGTTTGCAGACTGCTGAATCCACACACGGGTTTAACTCTGGAAGTTGTGCGCACACATTGTCAACCGTTCTGTTAGATAGCTGCGTTTTGGATTTAGAAGCTGATATTTCCCTGTGCGTACTGCTGTTTCTTCCATATGCCGGTAATGGGCTGAAAATGCCTGTTTAGGGACTCTGCAGAGAAAGAGTTTGCAGACTGCTGAATCCACACACGGGTTTAACTCTGGAAGTTGAGTGCACACATTGACAACCGTTCTGATAGATAGCTGCGTTTTGGATTTAGAAGCAGATATTTCCCTGTGCTTACTGCTGTTTCTTCCATATGCCGGTAATGGGCTGAAAATGCCTGTTTTGGGACACTGCAGAGAAAGTGTTTGCAGACTGCTGAATCCACACACGGGTTTAACTCTGGAAGTTGAGTGCACACATTGACAACCGTTCTGTTAGGTAGCTGCGTTTTGGATTTAGAAGCAGATATTTCCCTGTGCTTACTGCTGTTTCTTCCATATTCCGGTAATGGGCTGAAAATGCCTGTTTTGGGACTCTGCAGAGAAAGTGTTTGCAGACTGCTGAATCCACACACGGGTTTAACTCTGGAAGTTGTGCGCACACATTGACAACCGTTCTGTTAGATAGCTGCGTTTTGGATTTAGAAGCTGATATTTCCCTGTGCTTACTGCTGTTTCTTCCATATGCCGGTAATGGACTGAAAACGCCTGTTTTGGGACTCTGCAGAGAAAGAGTTTGCAGACTTCTGAATCCACACACGGGCTTAACTCTGGAACTTTAGTGCACACATTGACAACCGTTCTGTTAGGTAGCTGCGTTTTGGATTTAGAAGCAGATATTTCCCTGTGCTTACTGCTGTTTCTTCCATATGCAGGTAATGGGCTGAAAACACCTGTTATCGGACTCTGCAGAGAAAGTGTTTGCAGACTGCTGAATCCACACAAGGGTTTAACTCTGGAAGTTGAGTGCTCACATTGACAACCGTTCTGTTAGATAGCTGCGTTTTGGATTTAGAAGCAGATATTTCCCTGTGCTTACCGCTGTTTCTTCCATATGGCGGTAATGGGCTGAAAAACGCCTGTTTTGGGACTCTGCAGAGAAAGTGTTTGCAGACTGCTGAATCCACACAGGGGTTTACCTCTGGAAGTTGAGTGCACACATTGACCACCGTTCTGTTAGATAGCTGCGTTTTGGATTTAGAAGCTGATATTTCCCTGTGCTTACTGCTGTTTCTTCCATATGCCGGTAAAGGGCTGAAAATGCCTGTTTTGGGACTCTGCAGAGAAAGTGTTTGCAGACTGCTGAATCCACACACGGGTTTACCTCTGGAAGTTGTGCGCACACATTGCCAACCGTTCTGTTAGATAGCTGCGTTTTGGATTTAGAAGCTGATATTTCCCTGTGCTTACTGCTGTTTCTTCCATATGCCGGTAATGGGCTGAAAATGCCTGTTTAGGGACTCTTCAGAGAAAGGGTTTGCAGACTGCTGAATCCACACACAGGTTTAACTCTGGAAGTTGAGTGCACACATTGACAACCGTTCTGTTAGATAGCTGCGTTTTGGATTATAAGCAGATATTTCCCTGTGATTACTGCTGTTTCTTCCATATGCCGGTAATGGGCTGAAAACGCCTGTTTTGGGACTCTGCAGAGAAAGAGTTTGCCGACTGCTGAATCCACATACCGGTTTAACTCTGGAAGTTGAGTGCACACATTGACAACCATTCTGTTAGATAGCTGCGTTTTGGATTTAGAAGCAGATATTTCCCTGTGCTTACTGCTGTTTCTTCCAGATGGCGGTAATGGGCTGAAAACGCCTGTTTTGGGACTCTGCAGAGAAAGAGTTTGCAGACTGCTGAATACACACACCGGTTTAATTCTGGAAGTTGAGTGCACACATTGACAACCGCTCTTTTAGATAGCTGCGTTTTGGATTTAGAAGCAGATATTTCCCTGTGCTTACTGCTGTTTCTTCCATATGCCGGTAATGGGCTGAAAACACCTGTTATCGGACTCTGCAGAGAAAGTGTTTGCAGACTGCTGAATCCACACACGGGTTTAACTCTGGAACTTTAGTGCACACATTGACAACCGTTCTGTTAGGTAGCTGCGTTTTGGATTTAGAAGCAGATATTTCCCTGTGGTTACCGCTGTTTCTTCCATACGGCGGTAATGGGCTGAAAACGCCTGTTTTGGGACTCTGCAGAGAAAGTGTTTGCAGACTGCTGAATCCACACAGGGGTTTACCTCTGGAAGTTGAGTGCACACATTGACCACCGTTCTGTTAGATAGCTGCGTTTTGGATTTAGAAGCAGATATTTCCCTGTGCTTACTGCTGTTTCTTCCATATGCCGGTAATGGGCTGAAAACACCTGTTATCGGACTCTGCAGAGAAAGTGTTTGCAGACTGCTGAATCCACACACGGGTTTACCTCTGGAAGTTGAGTGCACACATTGACAACCGTTCTTTTAGTTAGCTGCGTTTTGGATTTAGAAGCAGATATTTCCCTGTGCTTACTGCTGTTTCTTCCATATGCCGGTAATGGGCTGAAAATGACTGTTTTGGGACTCTGCAGAGAAAGTGTTTGCAGACTGCTGAATCCACACAAGGGTTTAACTCTGGAAGTTGAGTGCACACATTGACAACCGTTCTGTTAGGTAGCTGCGTTTTGGATTTAGAAGCAGATATTTCCCTGTGCTTACTGCTGTTTCTTCCATATGCCGGTAATGGGCTGAAAATGCCTGTTTTGGGACTCTGCAGAGAAAGTGTTTGCAGACTGCTGAATCCACACACGGGTTTACCTCGGGAAGTTGTGCGCACACATTGCCAACCGTTCTGTTAGATAGCTGCGTTTTGGATTTAGAAGCTGATATTTCCCTGTGCTTACTGCTGTTTCTTCCATATGCCGGTAATGGGCTGAAAATGCCTGTTTAGGGACTCTTCAGAGAAAGAGTTAGCAGACTGCTGAATCCACACACGGGTTTAACTCTGGAAGTTGAGTGCACACATTGACAACCGTTCTGTTAGACAGCTGCGTTTTGGATTTAGAAGCAGATATTTCCCTGTGCTTACTGCTGATTCTTCCATATGCCGGTAATGGGCTGAAAACGCCTGTTTTGGGACTCTGCAGAGAAAGTGTTTGCAGACTGCTGAATCCACACATGGGTTTAACTCTGGAAGTTGAGTGCACACATTGACAACCGTTCTGTTAGATAGCTGCGTTTTGGATTTAGAAGCAGATATTTCCCTATGCTTACTGCTGTTTCTTCCACATGCCGGTAATGGGCTGAAAACGCCTGTTTTGGGACTCTGCAGAGAAAGTGTTTGCAGACTGCTGAATCCACACACGGGTTTACCTCTGGAAGTTGAGTGCACACATTGACAACCGTTCTGTTAGATAGCTGCGTTTTGGATTTAGAAGCAGATATTTCCTTGTGCTTACTGCTGTTTCTTCCATATGCCGGTAATGGGCTGAAAATGCCTGTTTAGGGACTCTGCAGAGAAAGAGTTTGCAGACTGCTGAATCCACACACGGGTTTAACTCTGGAAGTTGAGTGCACACATTGACAACCGTTCTGATAGATAGCTGCGTTTTGGATTTAGAAGCAGATATTTCCCTGTGCTTACTGCTGTTTCTTCCATATGCCGGTAATGGGCTGAAAATGCCTGTTTTGGGACACTGCAGAGAAAGTGTTTGCAGACTGCTGAATCCACACACGGGTTTAACTCTGGAAGTTGTGCGCACACATTGACAACCGTTCTGTTAGATAGCTGCGTTTTGGATTTAGAAGCTGATATTTCCCTGTGCTTACTGCTGTTTCTTCCATATGCCGGTAATGGACTGAAAACGCCTGTTTTGGGACTCTGCAGAGAAAGAGTTTGCAGACTTCTGAATCCACACACGGGTTTAACTCTGGAACTTTAGTGCACACATTGACAACCGTTCTGTTAGGTAGCTGCGTTTTGGATTTAGAAGCAGATATTTCCCTGTGCTTACTGCTGTTTCTTCCATATGCCGGTAATGGGCTGAAAACACCTGTTATCGGACTCTGCAGAGAAAGTGTTTGCAGACTGCTGAATCCACACAAGGGTTTAACTCTGGAAGTTGAGTGCTCACATTGACAACCGTTCTGTTAGATAGCTGCGTTTTGGATTTAGAAGCAGATATTTCCCTGTGCTTACCGCTGTTTCTTCCATACGGCGGTAATGGGCTGAAAACGCCTGTTTTGGGACTCTGCAGAGAAAGTGTTTGCAGACTGCTGAATCCACACAGGGGTTTACCTCTGGAAGTTGAGTGCACACATTGACCACCGTTCTGTTAGATAGCTGCGTTTTGGATTTAGAAGCAGATATTTCCCTGTGCTTACTGCTGTTTCTTCCATATGCCGGTAATGGGCTGAAAACACCTGTTATCGGACTCTGCAGAGAAAGTGTTTGCAGACTGCTGAATCCACACACGGGTTTACCTCTGGAAGTTGAGTGCACACATTGACAACCGTTCTGTTAGGTAGCTGCGTTTTGGATTTAGAAGCAGATATTTCCCTGTGCTTACTGCTGTTTCTTCCATATGCCGGTAATGGGCTGAAAATGACTGTTTTGGGACTCTGCAGAGAAAGTGTTTGCAGACTGCTGAATCCACACAAGTGTTTAACTCTGGAAGTTGAGTGCACACATTGACAACCGTTCTGTTAGGTAGCTGCGTTTTGGATTTAGAAGCAGATATTTCCCTGTGCTTACTGCTGTTTCTTCCATATGCCGGTAATGGGCTGAAAATGCCTGTTTTGGGACTCTGCAGAGAAAGTGTTTGCAGACTGCTGAATCCACACACGGGTTTACCTCGGGAAGTTGTGCGCACACATTGCCAACCGTTCTGTTAGATAGCTGCGTTTTGGATTTAGAAGCAGATATTTCCCTGTGCTTACTGCTGTTCCTTCCATATGCCGGTAATGGGCTGAAAACGCCTGTTTTGGGACTCTGCAGAGAAAGTGTTTGCAGACTGCTGAATCCACACACGGGTTTAGCTCTGGAAGTTGAGTGCACACATTGACAACCGTTCTGTTAGATAGCTGCGTTTTGGATTTAGAAGCAGATATTTCCCTATGCTTACTGCTGTTTCTTCCACATGCCGGTAATGGGCTGAAAACGCCTGTTTTGGGACTCTGCAGAGAAAGTGTTTGCAGACTGCTGAATCCACACACGGGTTTACCTCTGGAAGTTGAGTGCACACATTGACAACCGTTCCGTTAGATAGCTGCGTTTTGGATTTAGAAGCAGATATTTCCCTGTGCTTACTGCTGTTTCTTCCATATGGCGGAAATGGGCTGAAAACGCCTGTTTTGGGACTCTGCAGAGAAAGTGTTTGCAGACTGCTGAATCCAAACACGGGTTTAACTCTGGAAGTTGAGTGCACACATTGACAACCGTTCTGTTAGATAGCTTCGTTTTGGATTTACAAGCAGATATTTCCCTGTGCTTACTGCTGTTTCTTCCATATGGCGGTAATGGGCTGAAAACGCCTGTTTTGGGACTCTGCAGAGAAAGAGTTTGCAGACTGCTGAATCCACACACCGGTTTAATTCTGGAAGTTGAGTGCACACATTGACAACCGCTCTTTTAGATAGCTGCGTTTTGGATTTAGAAGCAGGTATTTCCCTGTGCTTACTGCTGTTTCTTCCATATGGCGGTAATGGGCTGAAAACGCCTGTTTTGGGACTCTGCAGAGAAAGTGTTTGCAGACTGCTGAATCCACACACGGGTTTAACTCTGGAAGTTGTGCGCACACATTGTCAACCGTTCTGTTAGATAGCTGCGTTTTGGATTTAGAAGCTGATATTTCCCTGTGCGTACTGCTGTTTCTTCCATATGCCGGTAATGGGCTGAAAATGCCTGTTTAGGGACTCTGCAGAGAAAGAGTTTGCAGACTGCTGAATCCACACACGGGTTTAACTCTGGAAGTTGAGTGCACACATTGACAACCGTTCTGATAGATAGCTGCGTTTTGGATTTAGAAGCAGATATTTCCCTGTGCTTACTGCTGTTTCTTCCATATGCCGGTAATGGGCTGAAAATGCCTGTTTTGGGACACTGCAGAGAAAGTGTTTGCAGACTGCTGAATCCACACACGGGTTTAACTCTGGAAGTTGAGTGCACACATTGACAACCGTTCTGTTAGGTAGCTGCGTTTTGGATTTAGAAGCAGATATTTCCCTGTGCTTACTGCTGTTTCTTCCATATTCCGGTAATGGGCTGAAAATGCCTGTTTTGGGACTCTGCAGAGAAAGTGTTTGCAGACTGCTGAATCCACACACGGGTTTAACTCTGGAAGTTGTGCGCACACATTGACAACCGTTCTGTTAGATAGCTGCGTTTTGGATTTAGAAGCTGATATTTCCCTGTGCTTACTGCTGTTTCTTCCATATGCCGGTAATGGACTGAAAACGCCTGTTTTGGGACTCTGCAGAGAAAGAGTTTGCAGACTTCTGAATCCACACACGGGCTTAACTCTGGAACTTTAGTGCACACATTGACAACCGTTCTGTTAGGTAGCTGCGTTTTGGATTTAGAAGCAGATATTTCCCTGTGCTTACTGCTGTTTCTTCCATATGCAGGTAATGGGCTGAAAACACCTGTTATCGGACTCTGCAGAGAAAGTGTTTGCAGACTGCTGAATCCACACAAGGGTTTAACTCTGGAAGTTGAGTGCTCACATTGACAACCGTTCTGTTAGATAGCTGCGTTTTGGATTTAGAAGCAGATATTTCCCTGTGCTTACCGCTGTTTCTTCCATATGGCGGTAATGGGCTGAAAACGCCTGTTTTGGGACTCTGCAGAGAAAGTGTTTGCAGACTGCTGAATCCACACAGGGGTTTACCTCTGGAAGTTGAGTGCACACATTGACCACCGTTCTGTTAGATAGCTGCGTTTTGGATTTAGAAGCTGATATTTCCCTGTGCTTACTGCTGTTTCTTCCATATGCCGGTAAAGGGCTGAAAATGCCTGTTTTGGGACTCTGCAGAGAAAGTGTTTGCAGACTGCTGAATCCACACACGGGATTACCTCTGGAAGTTGTGCGCACACATTGCCAACCGTTCTGTTAGATAGCTGCGTTTTGGATTTAGAAGCTGATATTTCCCTGTGCTTACTGCTGTTTCTTCCATATGCCGGTAATGGGCTGAAAATGCCTGTTTAGGGACTCTTCAGAGAAAGGGTTTGCAGACTGCTGAATCCACACACAGGTTTAACTCTGGAAGTTGAGTGCACACATTGACAACCGTTCTGTTAGATAGCTGCGTTTTGGATTATAAGCAGATATTTCCCTGTGATTACTGCTGTTTCTTCCATATGCCGGGTAATGGGCTGAAAACGCCTGTTTTGGGACTCTGCAGAGAAAGAGTTTGCCGACTGCTGAATCCACATACCGGTTTAACTCTGGAAGTTGAGTGCACACATTGACAACCATTCTGTTAGATAGCTGCGTTTTGGATTTAGAAGCAGATATTTCCCTGTGCTTACTGCTGTTTCTTCCATATTCCGGTAACGGGCTGAAAATGCCTGTTTTGGGACTCTGCAGAGAAAGTGTTTGCAGACTGCTGAATCCACACACGGGTTTAACTCTGGAAGTTGTGCGCACACATTGACAACCGTTCTGTTAGATACCTGCGTTTTGGATTTAGAAGCAGATATTTCCCTGTGCTTACTGCTGTTTCTTCCATATGGCGGAAATGGGCTGAAAACGCCTGTTTTGGGACTCTGCAGAGAAAGTGTTTGCAGACTGCTGAATCCAAACACGGGTTTAACTCTGGAAGTTGAGTGCACACATTGACAACCGTTCTGTTAGATAGCTTCGTTTTGGATTTAGAAGCAGATATTTCCCTGTGCTTACTGCTGTTTCTTCCAGATGGCGGTAATGGGCTGAAAACGCCTGTTTTGGGACTCTGCAGAGAAAGAGTTTGCAGACTGCTGAATCCACACACCGGTTTAATTCTGGAAGTTGAGTGCACACATTGACAACCGCTCTTTTAGATAGCTGCGTTTTGGATTTAGAAGCAGATATTTCCCTGTGCTTACTGCTGTTTCTTCCATATGCCGGTAATGGGCTGAAAACACCTGTTATCGGACTCTGCAGAGAAAGTGTTTGCAGACTGCTGAATCCACACACGGGTTTAACTCTGGAACTTTAGTGCACACATTGACAACCGTTCTGTTAGGTAGCTGCGTTTTGGATTTAGAAGCAGATATTTCCCTGTGGTTACCGCTGTTTCTTCCATACGGCGGTAATGGGCTGAAAACGCCTGTTTTGGGACTCTGCAGAGAAAGTGTTTGCAGACTGCTGAATCCACACAGGGGTTTACCTCTGGAAGTTGAGTGCACACATTGACCACCGTTCTGTTAGATAGCTGCGTTTTGGATTTAGAAGCAGATATTTCCCTGTGCTTACTGCTGTTTCTTCCATATGCCGGTAATGGGCTGAAAACACCTGTTATCGGACTCTGCAGAGAAAGTGTTTGCAGACTGCTGAATCCACACACGGGTTTACCTCTGGAAGTTGAGTGCACACATTGACAACCGTTCTGTTAGTTAGCTGCGTTTTGGATTTAGAAGCAGATATTTCCCTGTGCTTACTGCTGTTTTCTTCCATATGCCGGTAATGGGCTGAAAATGACTGTTTTGGGACTCTGCAGAGAAAGTGTTTGCAGACTGCTGAATCCACACAAGGGTTTAACTCTGGAAGTTGAGTGCACACATTGACAACCGTTCTGTTAGGTAGCTGCGTTTTGGATTTAGAAGCAGATATTTCCCTGTGCTTACTGCTGTTTCTTCCATATGCCGGTAATGGGCTGAAAATGCCTGTTTTGGGACTCTGCAGAGAAAGTGTTTGCAGACTGCTGAATCCACACACGGGTTTACCTCGGGAAGTTGTGCGCACACATTGCCAACCGTTCTGTTAGATAGCTGCGTTTTGGATTTAGAAGCTGATATTTCCCTGTGCTTACTGCTGTTTCTTCCATATGCCGGTAATGGGCTGAAAATGCCTGTTTAGGGACTCTTCAGAGAAAGAGTTAGCAGACTGCTGAATCCACACACGGGTTTAACTCTGGAAGTTGAGTGCACACATTGACAACCGTTCTGTTAGACAGCTGCGTTTTGGATTTAGAAGCAGATATTTCCCTGTGCTTACTGCTGATTCTTCCATATGCCGGTAATGGGCTGAAAACGCCTGTTTTGGGACTCTGCAGAGAAAGTGTTTGCAGACTGCTGAATCCACACATGGGTTTAACTCTGGAAGTTGAGTGCACACATTGACAACCGTTCTGTTAGATAGCTGCGTTTTGGATTTAGAAGCAGATATTTCCCTATGCTTACTGCTGTTTCTTCCACATGCCGGTAATGGGCTGAAAACGCCTGTTTTGGGACTCTGCAGAGAAAGTGTTTGCAGACTGCTGAATCCACACACGGGTTTACCTCTGGAAATTGAGTGCACACATTGACAACCGTTCTGTTAGATAGCTGCGTTTTGGATTTAGAAGCAGATATTTCCTTGTGCTTACTGCTGTTTCTTCCATATGCCGGTAATGGGCTGAAAATGCCTGTTTAGGGACTCTGCAGAGAAAGAGTTTGCAGACTGCTGAATCCACACACGGGTTTAACTCTGGAAGTTGAGTGCACACATTGACAACCGTTCTGATAGATAGCTGCGTTTTGGATTTAGAAGCAGATATTTCCCTGTGCTTACTGCTGTTTCTTCCATATGCCGGTAATGGACTGAAAACGCCTGTTTTGGGACTCTGCAGAGAAAGAGTTTGCAGACTTCTGAATCCACACACGGGTTTAACTCTGGAACTTTAGTGCACACATTGACAACCGTTCTGTTAGGTAGCTGCGTTTTGGATTTAGAAGCAGATATTTCCCTGTGCTTACTGCTGTTTCTTCCATATGCCGGTAATGGGCTGAAAACACCTGTTATCGGACTCTGCAGAGAAAGTGTTTGCAGACTGCTGAATCCACACAAGGGTTTAACTCTGGAAGTTGAGTGCTCACATTGACAACCGTTCTGTTAGATAGCTGCGTTTTGGATTTAGAAGCAGATATTTCCCTGTGCTTACCGCTGTTTCTTCCATACGGCGGTAATGGGCTGAAAACGCCTGTTTTGGGACTCTGCAGAGAAAGTGTTTGCAGACTGCTGAATCCACACAGGGGTTTACCTCTGGAAGTTGAGTGCACACATTGACCACCGTTCTGTTAGATAGCTGCGTTTTGGATTTAGAAGCAGATATTTCCCTGTGCTTACTGCTGTTTCTTCCATATGCCGGTAATGGGCTGAAAACACCTGTTATCGGACTCTGCAGAGAAAGTGTTTGCAGACTGCTGAATCCACACACGGGTTTACCTCTGGAAGTTGAGTGCACACATTGACAACCGTTCTGTTAGGTAGCTGCGTTTTGGATTTAGAAGCAGATATTTCCCTGTGCTTACTGCTGTTTCTTCCATATGCCGGTAATGGGCTGAAAATGACTGTTTTGGGACTCTGCAGAGAAAGTGTTTGCAGACTGCTGAATCCACACAAGTGTTTAACTCTGGAAGTTGAGTGCACACATTGACAACCGTTCTGTTAGGTAGCTGCGTTTTGGATTTAGAAGCAGATATTTCCCTGTGCTTACTGCTGTTTCTTCCATATGCCGGTAATGGGCTGAAAATGCCTGTTTTGGGACTCTGCAGAGAAAGTGTTTGCAGACTGCTGAATCCACACACGGGTTTACCTCGGGAAGTTGTGCGCACACATTGCCAACCGTTCTGTTAGATAGCTGCGTTTTGGATTTAGAAGCAGATATTTCCCTGTGCTTACTGCTGTTCCTTCCATATGCCGGTAATGGGCTGAAAACGCCTGTTTTGGGACTCTGCAGAGAAAGTGTTTGCAGACTGCTGAATCCACACACGGGTTTAGCTCTGGAAGTTGAGTGCACACATTGACAACCGTTCTGTTAGATAGCTGCGTTTTGGATTTAGAAGCAGATATTTCCCTATGCTTACTGCTGTTTCTTCCACATGCCGGTAATGGGCTGAAAACGCCTGTTTTGGGACTCTGCAGAGAAAGTGTTTGCAGACTGCTGAATCCACACACGGGTTTACCTCTGGAAGTTGAGTGCACACATTGACAACCGTTCCGTTAGATAGCTGCGTTTTGGATTTAGAAGCAGATATTTCCCTGTGCTTACTGCTGTTTCTTCCATATGGCGGAAATGGGCTGAAAACGCCTGTTTTGGGACTCTGCAGAGAAAGTGTTTGCAGACTGCTGAATCCAAACACGGGTTTAACTCTGGAAGTTGAGTGCACACATTGACAACCGTTCTGTTAGATAGCTTCGTTTTGGATTTACAAGCAGATATTTCCCTGTGCTTACTGCTGTTTCTTCCATATGGCGGTAATGGGCTGAAAACGCCTGTTTTGGGACTCTGCAGAGAAAGAGTTTGCAGACTGCTGAATCCACACACCGGTTTAATTCTGGAAGTTGAGTGCACACATTGACAACCGCTCTTTTAGATAGCTGCGTTTTGGATTTAGAAGCAGGTATTTCCCTGTGCTTACTGCTGTTTCTTCCATATGGCGGTAATGGGCTGAAAACGCCTGTTTTGGGACTCTGCAGAGAAAGTGTTTGCAGACTGCTGAATCCACACACGGGTTTAACTCTGGAAGTTGTGCGCACACATTGTCAACCGTTCTGTTAGATAGCTGCGTTTTGGATTTAGAAGCTGATATTTCCCTGTGCGTACTGCTGTTTCTTCCATATGCCGGTAATGGGCTGAAAATGCCTGTTTAGGGACTCTGCAGAGAAAGAGTTTGCAGACTGCTGAATCCACACACGGGTTTAACTCTGGAAGTTGAGTGCACACATTGACAACCGTTCTGATAGATAGCTGCGTTTTGGATTTAGAAGCAGATATTTCCCTGTGCTTACTGCTGTTTCTTCCATATGCCGGTAATGGGCTGAAAATGCCTGTTTTGGGACACTGCAGAGAAAGTGTTTGCAGACTGCTGAATCCACACACGGGTTTAACTCTGGAAGTTGAGTGCACACATTGACAACCGTTCTGTTAGGTAGCTGCGTTTTGGATTTAGAAGCAGATATTTCCCTGTGCTTACTGCTGTTTCTTCCATATTCCGGTAATGGGCTGAAAATGCCTGTTTTGGGACTCTGCAGAGAAAGTGTTTGCAGACTGCTGAATCCACACACGGGTTTAACTCTGGAAGTTGTGCGCACACATTGACAACCGTTCTGTTAGATAGCTGCGTTTTGGATTTAGAAGCTGATATTTCCCTGTGCTTACTGCTGTTTCTTCCATATGCCGGTAATGGACTGAAAACGCCTGTTTTGGGACTCTGCAGAGAAAGAGTTTGCAGACTTCTGAATCCACACACGGGCTTAACTCTGGAACTTTAGTGCACACATTGACAACCGTTCTGTTAGGTAGCTGCGTTTTGGATTT